>NC_135825.1:43818825-43983825 GCF_964213995.1 Mustelus asterias | reverse complement strand
AGCAGAAACATGAAGCAAAATGGGGGCCCTCAACAGTTTAGTGTTGAATCTAGAAGGCTGTAAAGTGTCCAATCGAAAGATAAGGAGCTGTCCCTCAAGCTTGCATCGATCTTCATTTGAGGCCAAGGACAGGGATCAGAGTGTGATCAAACTGGATCGATCCTCACAGACTGAGTGAAGAGTTCTACAAAGTGGTCACCAAGTTTGCAGTCGACAGGGGAGACCACGTGGTGAACAAACTAAACTAACCTGAAAGAAGTACAAATAAATCACTGTTTCCCCTGCAAGGAGAGGCTCTGGGGTTTTGGACAGTGAGGAGAGAGAGCAGATAAAGGCAATGTGCTGTATGTCCTCTACTTACATGGGGAAGTGCCATGGGAAAGTGTTAATAGGGATGACTGAGGGGCAGAGTATGGTGTGGAGGATGGAACACTCCCTTCGGAATGCTGACCGCGATGGTGTTAGGGACCAGATCAGAAACTCCAAGGTATGTTCTGAAGTTAGACTAGACGCCAACTCGGTTTGATTTTGGCATTGGGGTGGCAGGTGGCACAGTGGTTAGCACTGCAGCCTCAGCGCCAGGGACCCGGGTTCAATTCCGGCCTCGGGTAACTGTCTGTGCAGAGTTTGCATGTTCTCTCCGTGTCTGTGTGGGTTTCCTCTGGGTGCTCAGGTTTCCTCCCACACTCCAAAGATGTGTGGGTTAGGTGGATTGGCCATACTAAATTGACCCTAGTATTGGGAGCCTAGCTAGAGTAAGTGTATGGGGATAGTGCCTTGGTGGTCACTGCAGACTCAATGGGCCAAATGGCCTCCCTCTGCACCGTAGGATTCTATGATTCTATGATTCTATGATTGGTCTGAGGATAAAGTGTTTCCCTCCAGGTATGATTCTATTGACCCACGAGGAAGCTTTTATCAAAACAAACTCTATTTATCACTACAGTTTAGTTATAATAAAAAAGAATGAGCAAACTTTTCCCAACTGAATTACTTAAACATGACTTGGTATAATTCTCAACTGCCACTCTGTCTCTATTAGTTCCAATTGAAGCAATATTCCTCATAGACATAAACCCCTCTTCAAAATCATTTAGCAAACAACAGGCTTACATGCTTGTATGCGGGCTACTAATCCTCCAGACTCCAGAACACCTCTAGAGAGAGAAAGACCTCTTTTCTAACAGGCCCCAAACTAAGGTCTCCAGACAGAGAGAGAGAGAGAAAAGAGCTCCTTCTCACTGCAGACCCAAGTAGAAAACGAAAGCAGGTTTTCCCTGTAAGCTTAGTTCCACCCATTCACCTGCTGTCCCTTGTCAGTCAAACCCTACCCTGAAACCGCAGGGGACAACCCAAAAAAAAAACTGCATTAGCTCAGATTAAAACAAAAACCCCAATATCTAGGATCAATTATGCATCTGTATTCTCAACATGTGGGCTGCCTGGAGTAGACAGATCGGCACCGTAAACCAGAGTTGAGTTTTAAACATATCTTTCACAAGAAACATGACACAAATACATTTCTTAAAGACACAGTGTCATCACAATGCTGAGGGGAAGATGTGTTTGGTAGTAGTATCACACTTAAGTTTAAGTTCATTTATTAGTGTCACAAGTAGGCTTACATTAATGCTGCAATGAAGTTACTGTGAAAATCCCCTAGTTGCCACACTCCGGCGCCTGTTCGGGTACACTGAGGGAGAATTTAGCATGGCCAATGCACCTAACCAGCAAGTCTTTTGGACTGTGGGAAGAAACTGGAGCACCTGGAGGAAACCCACACAGAGACAGGGAGACAGTGACCCAAGCCGGGAATCGAACCTGGGTCCCTGGAGGTGGGCAGAACGGTTGAGGATGATCTGTGGAATCTGGAGGCTGGTTGGGTGAGAGGTAAGACAAGGTGAACCCTACGATTGTTCTGGGAGGGGATGGGATGGGGTGAGAATAGAGATAGGATGGGCACAGGTGAGGATCCTGTCCACATAGTGGGGGAACCCTGGGTTGAGGGAAAAGGACAACAAATCAGAATCAGTGGTGGGGAAGGTGACATCATCAGGACAAATGCAATGGAGCCAGAGAACCTGGGAGAATGGGATAGAGTCCTTAAGGGAAGTGAGGTGTGAGGAAGTGTAGTCATGGTAACCACAAAACTTAGAGTTGGTTCATAGTCTACAATGTGAGGTAATGCATTTTGGAAGGTCTAATACAGATAGGAAATATACAGCAAATGGCAGAACCCTTAGGAGTATTGATAGGCAAAGGAATCTGGGTGTACAGGTACACAGGTCACTGAAAGTGGCAATGCAGGTGGAGAAGTAGTCAAGAAGGCATACGGCATGCTTGCCTTCATCGGCCGGGGTATTAAGTTTAAAAATTGGCAAGTCATGTTGCCGCTTTATAGAACCTTAGTTAGGCCGCATTTGGAATATAGTGTTCAATTCTGGTCGCCACACTACCAGAAGGATGTGGAGGCTTTGGAGAGGGTACAGAAAAGATTTACCAGGATGTTGCCTGGTATGGAGGGTATTAGCTATGTGGAGAGGTTGGAGAAACTTGGTTTGTTCTCACTGGAGCGACGGAGCTTGAGGGGAGACCTGATAGAAGTCTACAAGATTATGAGGGGCATGGACAGAGTGGATAGTCAGAAGCTTTTTCCCAGGGTGGAAGAGTCAATTACAAGGGGGCATATGTTTAAGATGTGAGGGGCAAGGTTTAAAAGAGATGTACGAGGCAGATTTTTTACACAGAGTGGTGGGTGCCTGGAACTCGTTGCCGGGGGAGTAGTGGAAGCGGGTACGGTAGTGACGTTTAAGGGGCGTCTTGACAAGTACATGAATGAGATGGGAATAGAGGGATACGGTCCCCGGAAGGGTAGGGGGTTTTGGTTGAGTCGGGCAGCATGGTCGGTGCAGGCTTGGAGGGCCGAAGGGCCTGTTCCTGTGCTGTAATTTTCTTTGTTCTTTTGTTTGTTCTGAACGCTAAAATGGAGAAACAGAAAGAAGGAGAGGGAGGGCAGAGTTGGATCTGGGTGGCATGGAGGTGAGGGAAGCAAAGATTCCGGTTCCAATGAGGGGGAAACGATACCGAGACACTTACCAACATTACACAAATAGAGCTGAGAGATTGGCCGGAGAAACCCTGTTTTGTGGCCAATGAGCATAGCCGGGCAGCGCCAGAGACACCAGTGAAACTCTCCCACAATTTCAACTTCATCCCCGGATTCCTGGAAACAGTCTCTGCAGAATCTCAAAAACACAAACAACAAATATAATTATGCATTGTAGAATTGCAGTATTAAAGGTACACTTACAGATCTCTGCACTCACACTAATATAGAACTAAATCACCCAACAGAGGCTCGTATTCCCCGTTCCGATGTAGCTGGCCAGACCACTTCAATGTTCACTTAGAATCATAGAATCCCTCCAGTGCAGAAGGAGGCCATTCGGCCCATCGAGTCTGCACTGAGAACAATCCCACCCAGGCCCAATCCCACAACCCTACATATTTACCTCGCTAATCCCTCTAACCTACACATCCTGGCACACTAAGCGGCAATTTAGCATGACCAATCAACCGGGACTGTGGGAGGAAACCGGAGCATCCGGAGGAAACCCACAAGCTTGTAGCTTGGGGATTTTCTTTGCGAAGGTTAGCCTGCAGTTATCACTGACAATCTATTGAAGCATCAGTCCGTTTATACTCTTTCTCTTGGGCCTGAAAAATGGTTTGAGTCTACGGCAAGCTGCTGGCCATTGGTCACAGCGGTGGCAATCACCATCCGGCCATGTGTGAAGGCATGATCTTGTCTTGCGATGATCTCCACTTTTGTCAGATGCTCATTGTATTATCGGCCTGACTTTGTAACTCTGTGGCCACAAATGCTTACATCTATGTCCCTGTCAGGCATTTCCAGGCATGTCTCAAAGCTGGCACACCAGCTAGACCATTTTCTCCATGATCCTCTGAATAAGAGCCTGATCCCCGGAAAGCAAACAGCTATAGAGGGTAGAAATAACGAAGAATGTTCCAAATAGCACACAAGGGGGGTGACGTTTACAGAAAGAAGGCAGATATCCAAAGCAAAAACAGAACATTGCAGGGTGTGAATGGAACTGAAGTTCTTCAATGTGAGAATCGGAGTTCGTTCAACATTTTCTTTCATCTGGTAATTTAACCGAAAGCTTCAAGACTGATTTAATGAGTGAGTGTCTGGTGTGACACTGGGATCTGGGACAGTGTTTAGAGAGTGTGTGTCTTGTGTGACACTGGGATATGGGTCAGTGATTATTGAGTGTGTCTGGTGTGACACTAGGATATGGGCCAGTGTTTTAGTGAGTGTTTGTCTGGTGTGACACTGGAATATGGTTCAGTGTTCAGTGAGTGTGTGTCTAGTGTGTCCCTGGGAAAATGGACAGTGTTTAGTGAATGTGTGTCTGGTGTAACACCGGATAACTGGGTCTGGGTCGGTGTTTAGTGAGAGTGTGTCTGGTGTAAAACTGGGCTGTGGGTCAGTGTTTACTGAGTTTGTGGCTGGCGTGACATTGGGATATGGGTCAATGTTTCATGATGTGTGGCTGGTGTAACACTTTGATATGGATCAGTGTTTAGAGAGTGTGTGTCTGGGTTCACTCTGGAATATTGGTAAGTGCTTCGTGAGTGTGTGTCCGGTGTGACACTGGGATATGGGTCAGTGTATAGTCGGTGTGTGTCTGGTGTGACACTGGGATATGGGACAGAGTTTAGCAAGTGTGCGTCGGGTGTGATACTTGGATATGGGTCAGTGTTTATTGAGTGTGTGTCCGATGTGACACTGGGATATGGATCAGTGTTTAGTGAGTGTGTGTCCGATGTGACACTGGGATATGGATCAGTGTTTAGCCGGTGTGTGTTTGGTGCCACGATGGGATATGGGACAGAGTTTAGCGAGTGTGCATTGGGTGTGACACTGGGATATGATTCAGTGTTTCGTGAGTGCGTGTCTGGTGTGACACTGGGATATGGGTCAGTGTTTCATGATGTGTGTCTGGTGTAACACTTTGATATGGATCAGTGTTTAGTGAGTGTGCATCTGGTTTGAATCTGGAATATTGGTAAGTGCTTCGTGAGTGTGTGCCTGGTATGACACTGGTAAATGGGTCAGTGATTATTGAGTGAGTGCCTGGTGTGACACTGGAATATGGGTTCAGAGTTTTGTGACTGTGTGTCTGATTGATACTGGGGTATGGGTCAGTGTGTCTGGTGTAACACTTTGATATGGGTCAGTGTTTAGTGAGTGTGTGTCTGGTATGACACTGGGATATCGGTCAGTGTTTAGTGAGTGTGTGTCTGGTGTGACACTGGGATATTGGTCAGTGTTTTGTGAGTGTGTGTCTGGTGAGAGTGGGATATGGGTCAGTGTTTTGTGAGTGTGCGTCTGGCATGACACTGGGATATTGGTCAGTGTTTTGTGAGTGTGTGTCTGGTGAGAGTGGGATATGGGTCAGTGTTTAGTGTGTGTCTGGGCCGATGCTGGGATATGGGAAAGTGTTTAGCGAGTGTGTGCCTGGTGTGAAACTGGGATATGGCTCAGTGTCTCGTGAGTGTGTGTCTGGTGTGACACTGGGATCATAGAAAATAGATCATAGAAACCCTACAGTACAGAAAGAGGCACTCACTAAACACTGACCAATATCCCAGTGTCATACCAGACACACACTCACTAAACACTGACCAATATCCCAGTGTTACACCAGACACACACTCACTAAACACTGACCCATATCAAAGTGTTACACCAGACACACTGACCCATACCCCAGTATCAATCAGACACACAGTCACAAAACTCTGAACCCATATCCCAGTGTCACACCAGGCACTCACCCACACATCCCTACATATTTACCCACTAATCCCTCTAATCTACGCATCTCAGGACACTAAGGGCAATTTTAGCATGGCCAATCAACCTAACCCGCACATCTTTGGACTGTGGGAGGAAACCGGAGCACCCGGAGGGAACCCACGCAGACACGAGGAGAATGTGCAAACTCCACACAGACAGTGACCCAAGCCGGGAATCGAACCCAGGTCCCTGGAGCTGTGAAGCATCAGTGCTAACAACTGTGCTACCGTGCCGCCCATATGTGTCAGTGTTTAGTCGGTGTGTGTCTGGTGCCACGATGGGATCTGGGTCAGTGTTTAGTGAGTGTGTGTTTGGTGTGACACTGGGATATGGGTCAGTGATTATTGAGTGTGTGTCTGGTGAGATACTGGGATATGGGTCAGTGTTTCGTGACTGCGTGTTTGGTGTGACACTGAAAGATGGTTGTGTTCAGTGAGTGTGTGTCCGACGTGCCACTGGTATATGGTCAGTGTTTAGTGAGTGGGTTTCTGTTGTAACAGTCGGATTTGGGTCAGTGTTAGTGAGTGTGTGTCTGGTGTGAAACTGGGATATGGGTCAGTGTTTAGTGAGTGTGTGTTTGGTGTGTGCAAATGTGACGCCACTGTTTAAAAAAGGAGGTAGACAAAAGGCAGGTAACTATAGGCCGGTTAGCTTAACTTCTGTAGTAGGGAAAATGCTTGAATCTATCATCAAGGAAGAAATAGCGAGACATCTGGATATAAATTGTCCCATTGGTAAGACGCAGCATGGGTTCATGAAGGGCAGGTCATGTTTGACTAATTTGGTGGAATTCTTTGAGAACATTACATGTGCAGTGGTCAATGGGGAACCTGTGGATGTGGTGTATCTGGATTTCCAGAAGGCATTTGACAAGGTGTTGCACCAAAGACTGCTACATAAGATAAAGGTGCACAGTGTTACGGGTAATGTATTAGCATGGATAGAGGATTGGTTAACTAACAGAAAGCAAAGAGTGGGTAAATGGGTGTTTTTGTGGTTGGCGATCAGTGACCAGTGGTGTGCCTCAGGGATCAGTGTTGGGACCGCAATTGTTTACAATTTACATAGATGATTTGGAGTTAGGGACCAATTGTAATGTGTCAAAATTCGCAGATGACACTAAGGTGGGTGGAAGATCAAAGTGTGCGGAGGACGCTGAAAGTCTGCAAAGGGATATAGATAGTCTAAGTGAGGGGGCAAGGGTCTGGCAGATGGAGTACAATGTTGGTAAATGTGAGGTCATCCATTTTGGTAGGAATAACAGCAAAATGGACTATTATTTAAATGGTAAAAAATTGCAGCATGCTGCTGTGCAGAGGGACCTGGGTGTCCTTGTGCAGGAATCTCAAGGAGTTGATTTGTAGGTGCAGCAGATAATTAAGAAGGCAAATGGAATTTTGTCCTTCTTTGCTAGAGGGATGGAGTTTAAAAACTGCGAGGTTATGTTGCAGCTGTATAAGGTGCTGGTGAGGCCACACCTGGAGTACTGTGTATAGTTTTGGTCTCCTTACTTGAGAAAGGATATACTGACACTGGAGGGGGTGCAGAGGAGATTCACTAGGTTGATTCTGGAGTTGAGAGGGTTGACTTATGAGGAGAGACTGAGTAGACTGGGGCTATACTCATTGGAATTCAGAAGAATGAGGGGAGATCTTATAGAAACATATAAGATTATGAATGGAATAGATAAGATAGAAGCAGGGAAGTTGTTTCCACTGGCAGGCGAAACTAGAACTAGGGGGCATGGCCTCAAAATAAGCGGAAGCAGATTTAGGACTGAGTTGAGGAGGAACTTCTTCACACAAAGGGTTGTGAATCTGTGGAATTCCCTGCCCAGTGAAGCAGTTGAGGCTACCTCATTGAATGTTTTTAAGGCAAGGAGAGATAAATTTTTGAACAGCAAAGGAATTAAGGGTTATGGTGAGCGGGCGGGTAAGTGGAGCTGAGTCCACAAAAAGATCAGCTATGATCTTATTGAATGGCGGAGCAGGCTCGAGGGGCCAGATGGCCGGCTCCTGCTCCTAGTTCTTATGTTCTTATGACACTGGTATATGACCAAGTGGTCTCCAAGTGGAGAGGATCTCCAAGAAGATCGCGCATATCGACACAGACATTAAGAAAAGTGTTTACCCCAGGCCAATGCCGGCATCTCCACATCACTTGTATATGAATCAGTGTTTAGTGAATGTGCGTGTCTGGTGTGTCACCGGGATATGGGTCAATGGTTATTGAGTGTGCGTCTGGCGTGACACTGGGATATGTGTCAGTGTTTAGTGAGTGTGTGTTTGGTCTGACACTGGGATATGTGTCAGTGTTTAGTGAGTGTGTGTTTGGTGTGACAGTCGGATATGCATCACTGTTTGGTGAGTGTATGTCTGGTGTGTCACTGGTTAATGGGTCAGTGTTTAGTGAGTGTATGTCTGGTGTGACACTGGGATATGGGTCAGTGTTTAGTGAGTGTGTGTCTGGTGTTACACTGGGATATGGGACAGTGTTTAGTGAGTGTGTGTCTGGTGTGACACTGGGAGATGGGTTGGTGCTTTGTGAGTGTTGATCTGGTGTGTCACTGGGATGTGATTCAGTGCTGAGTAAATATGTGTCTGATGTGGCACTGAGATATATGTTGGTGTTTAGTGAATGTGTGTCTGGTGTGACACTGAGATATGGGACCGTGTTAAATGAGTGAGTGTCTGTTGTGTCTCTGGGATCTGGGTCAGTGTTTCTTGAGTGTGTGTCTGGTGTGACATTGTGATATCGGTGAGTGTTTCGTGTGTGTCTGGTGTGACACAGAGAGATGGGTCAGTGTTTTGTGAGTGTGTGTCTAGTGTGACACAGTTTAGTGTCTGTGTGTCTGATGTGTCACTGGGATATGGATCAGTGCTTAGCGAGTGTGTGTCTGGTGTAACACTGGGATGTGGATCAGTGTTTAGTGAGTGTGTGTCTGGTGTGACACTGGGATGTGGATCAGTGTTTAGTGAGTGTGTGTTTGGTGTGACCATGGGATATGCGTCTGTGTTTAGTGAGTGTGTGTTAGGTGTGACACTGGGATATGGATCAGTGTTTAGTGAGTGTGTGTTTGGTGTGACACTGGGATATGGGTTAGTGTTTCGTGAGTGTGTGTTAGGTGTGACACTGGGATATGGATCAGTGATTAGTGAGTTTGTCTGGTGTGATATGGGTGAGTGTTTAGTGTGCCTGTGTCTGATGTGACATTGGGTCATTGGTCGGTATTTAGATGTGTGTGTCTGATGTAACACTCGGAAATGGGTCGGTGCTTTATGAGCGTGGATCTGGTGTGACACTGGTATTTGATTCAGTGCTGAGTAAATGTGTGTCTGGTGTGACACTGCGATATGTGTCAGTGTTTAGTGAGTGTGTGTCTGGTGTGACTCTGGGTTATGGGGTGGTGTTTAGTGAGTGTTTGTGTGGTGTAACACTGGCATATGGATTAATGGTTTGTAAGTTTGTCTCTGGTGTGACACTAGGCTATGTGTCAGTGTTTAGTGAGAGTGCGTCTGGCGTTAAACTGGGATATTGGTCAATGTTCAGTCATATGGATCAGTGTTTAGTGAGTGTGTGCCCGGTGTAACACTGGGATATGGGTGAGATTTTAGTGAATGTGTGTCTGGTGTGACACTGGGATATGGGACCGTGTTAAGTGAGTGAGTGTCTGTTGTGTCTCTGGGATTTGGGTCAGTGTTTCTTGAGTGTGTGTCTGGTGTGACACTGGGCACTGGTCAATGTTTCATGAGTGTGTGCCTAGTGTGACACTGGGATATGGGTTAGTGTTTAGTGAGTGTGTGACTGGTGTAACACTGGGATATGGGTCAGTGTTTAGTGAGTGTGTGTCTGGTGTGACACAGAGAGATGGGTCAGTGTTTTGTGAGTGTGTGTCTAGTGTGACACTGTTTAGTGTCTGTGTGTCTGATGTGTCACTGGGATATGGATCAGTGCTTAGCGAGTGTGTGTCTGGTGTGACACTGGGATATGGGTCAGTGTTTAGTGAGTGTGTGTCTGGTGTGACACTGGGATATGGGTCAGTGTTTAGTGAGTGTGTGTCTGGTGTGACACTGGGATATGGGTCAGTGTTTAGTGAGTGTGTGTCTGGTGTGACACTGGGATATGGGTTAGTGTTCAGTGAACGCGTGTCTGGTGTGACACTGGGATATAGATCAGTGTTTAGTCAGTATTTGTCTGGTGTGACACTGGTTTATGGATTAGTGTTTCATGAGAATATTTCTGGTTTGACACAGGTCAGAGGGTCAGCCTTTAGTAAGTGTGTGTCCGGTCTGACATTGGGATATGAGTCAGTGTTCAGGGAATGTGTGTCTGATGTAACACCAGGCAGTGTGCCAGTGTTTAGTGAGTGTGTGTCTGGTGTGTCATTGGGATATGTGTGAGCTTTTAGTTAGTGTGTGTCTGGTGTGACACTAGGCAGTGGGTCAGTGTTCAGTGAGTGTGTGTCTGGTGTGACACTGGGATATGGATCAGTGTTTAGTGAGTGTGTGACTGGTGTAACACTGGGATATGGGTCAGTGTTTAGTGAGTGTGTGTTTGGTGTGACACTGGGATATGGGTGAGATTTTAGTGAATGTGTGTCTGGTGTGACACTGGGATATGGGACCATTTTAAGTGAGTGAGTGTCTGTTGTGTCTCTGGGATTTGGGTCAGTGTTTCTTGAGTGTGTGCCTGGTGTGACACTGGGATATGGGTTAGTGTTGACTGAGTGTGTGTCTGGTGTGACATTGTGATATCGGTGAGTGTTTCGTGTGTGTCTGGTGTGACACAGAGAGATGGGTCAGTGTTTTGTGAGTGTGTGTCTAGTGTGACACTGTTTAGCGAGTGCGTGTCTGGTGTGACACAGGGATATAGGTCATTGTTTAGTCAGTGTGTGTTTGGTGTGACCCTGGAATATGCGCCAGTGTTTCATGAGTGTGTATTTGATGTGATAGTTGGCTATGGGTCAGTGTATAGTGAATGTGTGTTTGATATGAGACTGTGATTATGGATCGGCATTTAGTGAATGTCTGTCTGGTGTGACACCGGGCAGTGGGTGAGTGTTTTGTGAGTGTGTGTCTGGGGTAACACTGGGCAGTGGGTCAGGATTTAAAGAGTGTTTGTCTGGTGTGACACTGGGATTTCGGTCAATGTTCATTGAGTGTGTGTCTGGTGTGGCACTGGGCAGTGGGTCAGTGTTCAGTGAGTGCGTGTCTTCTGTGACACTGGGATACAGAGCGTTGTTTATTGAGTGTGTGCCTGCTGTGACACTAGGCAGTGGGTCAGTGCTTAGTGAGTGTGTGTCTGGTGTGACACTGGGATATGGGTCAGTGTTTAGCGAGTGTGTGTCCGATGTGACACTGGGATATGGGTCAGTGTTTAGCGAGTGTGTGTCTGGTGTGACACTGGGATATGGGTCAGTGTTTAGCGAGTGTGTGTCTGGTGTGACACTGGGGAATGGGTCAGTTTTTAGCGAGGCGTGTCTCTTGTGATAGTGGGATATGATTCAGTGTTTCGTGACTGTGTGTTTGATGTGATAGTGGGATGTGGGTCAGTGTTTTGTGAGTGTGTGTCTGGTGTGAAACTAGGATATTGCTGAGCCTTTAGTCAGTGTGTGGCTGGTGTGAAACTGGAATATGGGTCAGTGTTATAATGTCTCCTCTCTCTTCCTCTGATATCTGTCATCTCTTGTTAAGGGCAAAGCAGAAGCCTCATTGTAATTAACCTCAGTGTGTAATAGACACAAACAGCTCTGTTATACTCACCTTTCTGTCTGTGTGATGATCTGAGGTTCCCCTTGCCAATGACATTTTGGTTTATTCAGTGTAAAGGTGTCCTCTGAGTGCTGACATTTAATGTAACATTCTGACCATTCAGCTGACTCTGAAAAACCCACCATTGTAAATCAGGTCTCGGAGCTGTTGAAAGCATTGCAAAACCCAGAAACATTCATTGCAACGTGATAACTGATCTGTATACCTCCGGATGCTGCACTCTGCCGTGTGTGAATAACCATGTACCCCATCCCACTCCCCACCATCACACACACACACACACACACACTGTACCCCATCCCACTCCCCACCCTCACACACACACACACACAGAGACACACACACTGTACCCCATTCAACTCCCCACCCTCACACACACACCGTACCCCATCCAGCTCCCCATCCTCACACACACACTGTACCCCATCCAACTCCCCACCCTCACACACACACTGTACCTGATCCTATTCCCCACCCTCACACACATACTGTACCCAATCCAACTCCCCACCCTCACACACACTGTACCCCATCCCACTCCCCACCCTCACACACACTGTACCCCATCCAACTCCCCACCCTCACACACACTGTACCCCATCCCACTCCCCACCCTCACACACACACTGTACCCCATCCAACTCCCCATCCTCACACACACACACACACACACACACACACACACACACACACACACACACACACACACACACTGTACCCCATCCAACTCCCCACCCTCACACACACTGTACCCCATCCCACTCCCCACCCTCACACACACTGTACCCCATCCCACTCCCCACCCTCACACACACTGTACCCCATCCAACTCCCCACCCTCACACACACTGTACCCCATCCAACTCCCCATCCTCACACACACACACACACACACACACACACACACACTGTACCCCATCCCACTCCCCACCCTCACACACACACTGTACCCCATCCAACTCCCCATCCTCACACACACACACACACACACACACACACACACTGTACCCCATCCAACTCCCCACCCTCACACACACTGTACCCCATCCAACTCCCCACCCTCACACACACTGTACCCCATCCAACTCCCCATCCCCACACATACTGTAACCCATCCCACTCCCCACCCTCACACACACACTGTACCCCATCCCACTCCCCACCCTCACACACACACTGTACCCCATCCCACTCCCCACCCTCACACACACACTGTACCCCATCCAACTCCCCATCCCCACACACACACACACACACTGTAACCCATCCCACTCCCCACCCTCACACACACACTGTAACCCATCCCACTCCCCACCCTCACACACACACTGTACCCCATCCCACTCCCCACCCTCACACACACACTGTACCCCATCCCACTCCCCACCCTCACACACACACACACACACACACACTGTACCCCATCCCACTCCCCACCCTCACACACACACTGTACCCCATCCAACTCCCCATCCCCACACATACTGTAATCCATCCCACTCCCCACCCTCACACACACACACACACACACACACACACTGTACCCCATCCCACTCCCCACCCTCACACACACTGTACCCCATCCAACTCCCCACCCTCACACACACTGTACCTCATCCCACTCCCCACCCTCACACACACACTGTACCCCATCCAACTCCCCATCCTCACACACACACACACACACACACACACACTGTACCCCATCCAACTCCCCACCCTCACACACACTGTACCCCATCCAACTCCCCATCCCCACACATACTGTAACCCATCCCACTCCCCACCCTCACACACACACTGTACCCCATCCCACTCCCCACCCTCACACACACACTGTACCCCATCCAACTCCCCATCCTCACACACACACACACACACACACACACACTGTACCCCATCCAACTCCCCACCCTCACACACACTGTACCCCATCCAACTCCCCATCCCCACACATACTGTAACCCATCCCACTCCCCACCCTCACACACACACTGTACCCCATCCCACTCCCCACCCTCACACACACACTGTACCCCATCCCACTCCCCACCCTCACACACACACACACACACACTGTAACCCATCCCACTCCCCACCCTCACACACACACTGTAACCCATCCCACTCCCCGCCTTCACACACACACTGTACCCCATCCCACTCCCCACCCTCACACACACACTGTACCCCATCCCACTCCCCACCCTCACACACACACACACACACACACACACTGTACCCCATCCCACTCCCCATCCCCACACATACTGTAATCCATCCCACTCCCCACCCTCACACACACACTGTACCCTATCCAACTCCCCACCCTCACACACACTGTACCCCATCCCACTCCCCACCCTCACACACACACTGTACCCCATCCAACTCCCCATCCTCACACACACACACACACACACACACACTGTACCCAATCCAACTCCTCACCCTCACACACACACTGTACCCAATCCAACTCCCCACCCTCACACACACACTGTACCTGATCCTATTCCCCACCCTCACACACACACTGTACCTGATCCTATTCCCCACCCTCACACACACACTGTACCCAATCCAACTCTCCACCCTCACACACACACTGTACCCCATCAAACTCCCCACCCTCACACATACACACTGTACCCAATCCAACTCTCCACCCTCACACACACACTGTACCCCATCAAACTCCCCACCCTCACACATACACACTGTACCCCATCCAAATGCCCTCCCACACACACACTGTATCCCATCCAACTCCCCACCTTCACACACTCACACACTGTACCCCATCCCGATCCCCACACACACACACACACACACTATGTGCTCTATTCAACTCCCCACCCCCACACACTCACACACACTGTACCCCATCCAACTCCCCACACTCACACACGCACCATGTGCCCTATTCAACTCCCCACCCTCAGACACACACCCTACCCCATCCAACTCCCAACCCTCACACAGACACTGTACCCCATCCAACTCCCCACCCTCACACACACACTGTACCCCATCCAACTCCCCACCCTCACACACACACTGTACCCCATCCAACTCCCCACCCTCACACACACACTGTACCCCATCCAACTCCCCACCCTCACACACACACTGTACCCCATCCAATTCCCAACCCTGACACACACTGTACCCCATCCAACTCCCCACTGCCACACACACTGTACCCCATCCAACTCCCTACCCTCACATACACAATGTACTCCATCCAAATCCCTACCCTCACATAGACTGTACCCCATCCAACTCCCCACCCTCACACACACTCTGTATCCCATCCACCTCCCCACCCTCACACACACATTGTACCCCATCCAACTCCCTACCCTCACACACACACACACACATGCTGTGTTGAGAGTGACTGCCTTTTACCTGAAATCAAGATTTGATGGAGTTCGGCATTGAGCAGCCCTGGACAAGCTGAGGAAATGGGAACTGGGCTCACTCCTCCACTGCCCGCAGTGACCGCTAACACACACGATGGTTGTATTGTTGAAGGCAATTATCTTAATGCCAGGACTTTTAATGATGATTGCACAATATCAGCTCCGTTGATGCCTCAGGACAGAGTTGCTGCTTGTTGTAGCAGCACCAGGTACTGTCCCAGGGTATTTTTAACATTGGTAAGAAAACATAGACTTCAGCAACTTTCAAACTCTTACGTACAACTATGTACAACTATAGGCAGTGTTGATAAGCACTGGGTTCTTTCTAGAACCATCTCCTTCTGCGACCTCGTAACAGTGATCTATTGTTACTGATGATTTTTATTAGCCATTAACACAACAGCTCAGGATCTTTCATATTACATCTGTGTTCATATCTGGAATTAAGAATCTACCGATGACCATGAAACCATTGTCGTTTGTCGGGGAAACCCATCTGGTTCACTAATGTCCTTTAGGGAAGGAAATCTGCCATCCCTACCTGGTCTGGCCTACTTGTAACTCCAGAGCCACAGCAATGTGGTTGACTCTCAGCTGCCCTCGGGCAATTAGGGATGGGCAATAAATCTGGCCAACAGCGACACCCGTGTCCCACGAATGAATAAAAAAGTATGCAGCAAGTCCAGGACGATATCCAGGCGCGGGCTGACATGTGACTATTGACATTTATATGACATGAATGTCAGCCAATGACCATCTGAACGAGGTTCGCTTATCCAACACCTCGACAAATTCTGCTTTATCTGAACACCTCAATGTCACGACCATTTCTCGTGATGAAAAGGTAGATGCGTTCTGCATCTGATCTTCTAAACCTCCAAAACTCAAGAGACTGTGTGACAAAGACAAGCACAGGTGGAACGGTGTGAAAGCAAAGCACTGAGCTTTCCACCAGGGCAGGGAGTCTTGGCTGGGAATTACTCCTCAGGAAGAAGTGGGTTCCTGCCAGAGTCCTTGCAGAGACTGGACCCGTCTCTTACGCTGTCCAGACCTCGGATTATCTGGTGGAGACGTGCACACCAGTTACGGGCTGGAAAAACAGATCATAGGGTCATAGAATTCCTGCAGCGCAGAAGGCCATTTGGCCCATCCAGACCCTATTCCTATAACCCCACGTATTTACCCCGCTAATCCCCCTAACCTACGCATCTTGGGATACTAAGGGGTATCTAAGCTGCACATCTTTGGACTGTGGGAGGAAACTGGAGCACCGGGAGGAAACCCACGCAGACATGGAGAGAATGTGCAAACTCCACACAGACAGTGAGCCGAGGCCGTAATTGAACCTGGGTCACTGGCACTGTGAGACAGCAGTGCGAACCACTGTGCCACTGTGCCACCCAGATCCGGCAAGATTGGAGCCTGTTGGGAATTCCGGTTCAGATTTATTAGGATCAGGACTTTCCTACGATCCCGACAGCACCTGATGCCATCGAGGAAGCCAACATCTCAACCTCTGTTCAGGCGCAGAGACAACCTCTGGTTCCCATGACAACACCGGTTAAAGCAGCCACCATTGACATCAGTGTGAAGATGAAGATGCCAGAGATTTGCCGTTTACTGTTCTGTGAGTGATGGCCACGTGACCATTTGGATTTATAGTAGTGATTATCCCAGTGACTATTGTTCATGTTGAGCTTGTTTTGGGGATGTTCACATTAAGCAGGGTGGAAATGTGATATATTTGTCCTGTTTGGTTCACCGTAGAGCCCGGCTGTAGTAATGTATGCAAGGAAGTGATGCAATGTGATGTAGAGTGGGAAACGGAGAGGCAGGCGGTATTAGAGAGAACAACATCATGAAATTACATTCAGTTGTTCAGAGTCATTCTCCAAAAACACAACGCAACGAGAACACCACCACCTGGATATTCCCTCCAAGCCACGCACCATCCTGACTTGGAAATATATCACTGCTCCTTCACTGTCGCTGGGTCAAAATCCTGAAGTTCCCTCCCTAACAGCACTGTGGGTGTACCTACACCACATGGACTGCAGCGGGTTCAAGAAGGCAGCTCACCACCAACTTCTCAAAGGCAACTAGAGTTGGGCAACAAATGCTGGCCTAGCCAACAACACCCTCATCCCATGAGTGAATTAAAAAAAAACTGTTGACCCTTTCACATACAACGCACTCCGTCCAAATACAACTTTTCTTCTTCTTGGGCAGTCCGCTGGGATTGAGAATGACTTTCTTGCACTCCAGGTCCTGGGAAGGCCAATGCTGGATCCATGCCCTCTGCCAGGGGTGGGGCAGATAGTGTTTGGTGAGGTGAGTGCATGGAATGCTGGGAGTTTGGTCCGCTACTTCCACTGTTTGTGCTTGGCCTCTTCCTGGACTTGTCGGAGACGTTCAAACTGGTCGGCACCTTCGCCAATGTTTCTATTCGTGTACAGTTTGTGCACGAGATTCCTACAAATTGGTTGTGGGAGTTACGTTTGTTGCTGGGAGGGTGGGAGTGTTTGAGGAAGACCCTGAAATGTTTCCTCTGCCCTCCTGGTAACCGTTTGAGATGCCGGAGTTCAGAGTAGAGAGCTGGTTTTGGGAGTCTTGTATCTGGCATGTGAATGATGTGACTCATGTAACATAATGGATTAACCACAACCGGTGCCTCAATACTGGGGATGTTGGCTTGATATTGGAGTGCCTATCCTGCCATTGAAATTCAACTCACACACGCACACACGTGCACACGTACGCCCACGCGCGCACACGCGCACACACACCGTGGTTGTGTAACCTTGTCCTAGAATAAAGATGAATTGGTGGATTGAAGGTGAAGTCGTAACTATTGGAACAGACACATTTGACCATCGCCCTTGTAGAGTTCTAACCTCTCAGCTGACAGTATAACCATCGTCTTACATTGGGAAATGAGCTAAAAGTAGAAGTGAAGAAGAAAAAAAGAAAAGCAGAAGTATAGAGTTTGGAAAATGGAGATGTACAAAGGGGAACTGTGCAATCGAACACTCGGACATGGTTCGCACCAAACTTCCTCTTCATAATTCATTGGTGTGACTATTTGTTGCAAAATTATTTTGAATTTAATGTTAGTGTGAATATTATAAACTGCGAGATGGCTTCAGTGCCGCTGTTTGTTGTATGGTGAATGTTATACATTGTACCTGCTCAGAGTGGAGATACTGTCTAATCATTGTCATCGAGATAAGAAAGTTAAAGTAAAGTTTATTTATTAGTCACAAGTAAGGCTTACATTAACAGTGCAATGAAGCTACTGTGAAATTCCCCTAGTCGCCACACTCTGGTGCTTGTTTGGGTCAATGCATCTAACTCGCATGTCTGAGATGCCGCTGTTATTGGACAGGACACAGTGCAGTGACTGAGTCCCAATCTGTGGTGGATCGACAGTTTAAATAGAATCTGTGTTTGTAGTTTCATTGCCCTGGCTGGTTTACCACATGTGTTGTCACGTTGATATAAATACTCACTCAGATTTGGGCTATGGAATGTCAGAACTGCTAATGGAGGGTGTAATGTCAGATAGGACGTGGGGGCCTGTGATTAACCTCTTGCAAAGCAGAGTCCAGGAGATCTTTGAGTGTGCCATACTTGGACTTAGTTCCGTCATAAAGATCACCCACTCCTATCAGTGAGATCATCCAGCTCGTGCCTCAGTCTGGGTGTCACTGAAACCCCAGCTATACTTTTGGATGTCTGGACTTGGTTATTCCAATGTACTCATGGCCACCTAGATAACTTTCAGCTTTTCCAAATCTCTGCCGCCACTATCCCAATTCATGCCTCATGCCATTCTCCATTGCTCCAGTGCCTGCCGAGCCACATTGGCTTCTGGATCTGCAGTCTTCAACTCCAAATTTACATCCTTGTTGTCAAATTCCTCCGTGGCCTGGCCGCTCCTCACCTCTCGAATCTCCTCTTGCCCTCCAACTTCCCCCATCAGACTCTCTGCTCCTCTGTTTGCCTACTGCCTCCTCTTTAGCCATTGGCTCCACTCATCAAACCCCCAAGTTGAGAAATTCCATCCTTCCACCTCTCTGACTATCCCACTCCCTCTCACCCTCAACAACTCCCACCAAACCTCTTTGACTAAGTTTACGGTCCCGTCTCCTTGGTTTGATGCCCAGTTCTATCTGACTGCGTCTTGGTGAATGAAGCAGCTTGGGGTGTTTTGCTGTTAAAGGTTTTAATTTGATTCAATTTATTATTGTCACATGTACTGGGATACAGTGAAAAGTATTGTTTCTTGTGCTATACAGACAAAGCATACTGTTCATAAAGTACTTGGGGAGAAGGAAAGGAGAGAGGGCAGAATGTAGTGTCACAGTCATAGCTAGGGTGTAGAGTAAAAATCAACTTAATGCACGGTAAGTCCATTCAAAAGTCTGATGACAGTAGGGAAGAAGTTGTTTTTTAGTCAGTTGATACGTGGCCTCAGACTTTTGTATCTTTTCCCCGAGTGAAGAAGGTGGAAGAGAAAATGTCCGGTGTGCGTGGGGTCCTTGATTATGCTGGTTGCTTTGTGAGGCAGCAGGAAGTGTAGCAGTGTCAATGGGTGGGAGGCTGGTTTGAGTGATGGACTGGGCTAGGTTCATGACCCTTTGTAGTTTCTTGTGGCCTTGGACAGAGCAGGAGCCATACCAAGCTGTGATACAACCAGAAAGGATGCTTTCGATGATGCATCTGTAAAAGTTGGTGAGAGTTGTAGTGGACATGTCGAATTTCCTTAATCGCCTGAGAAAGTAAAAGTGTTGGTGGGCTTTTTTAACTATAGTGTCAGCATGAAAAGACAAGGAGTGCTTCAAAAATGCAAATTCTTGTTGTCAGTCTGGGTACATTGCACAGAATAGCAACAGCAATGCATCACAGTCACACACCCAATGACAGCAGCATCTGAAGACACTGGCTCGAATTTTCCAGTCACGCCCACTGGTAGGATCTTCCAGTCTCACCGAAACCAATGGCCACCATACGTAGCTCCTGGCTAGCATTTTCATCTTTGAAATCCCAGGATGGCTATGGTGTAATTCCATAAGTATCGGATGTTGCCCTGGGCGAGGGACAACCAAGCGGGAACCCCAGAGGATGATGCCATCCTCAACACTGAGCTTGTCTTTCTTCATCCAGTAGTGTTTCATTTCATCTGAGGGCCGTCCTCTGGATCCCCTATGTAATATTATGTGTTTTAATTTGGACAGAACTGGGTCCTTTTGCATCCAGGCCTTGATTTGCCTTGCAGACACTGGCAAGGTGTCCAAACAATTCAGGGTCATCCACAGCTGGTGGTGAAGCTGGGTTTATGAGAAACACAGTAAGACGTCTCACAACACCAGGTTAAAGTCCAACAGGTTTATTTGTAGCAAAAGCCACTAGCTTTCGGAACAGGCTGTCCCTTCGTCAGGTGGGTGGGAGTTCTGATCACAAACAGGGCACAAAGACACAAACTCAATTTACATGAATAATGGTTGGAATGCGAGTCTTTACAGCTAATCAAGTCTTAAAGGTACAGACAATGTGAGTGGAGAGAGCATTAAGCACAGGTTAAAGAGATGTGTATTGTCTCCAGATTTATGAGAAACGGCAGATGACTCAGTCCATCAGTGTTAGCTATCTGGGACCCGGGGCAATGCTCTGGGAGGTTATTCATAAGCTGCCAGTAACAAGGCCCAACGCTGTATAGGGGCAGGGGCAACGGGGAATACTGCCTTATCATCTTTAAAATATCCCAGCAATTGCTTATGATCAGTTACTGTGATGAAGCGCCAACTGTATTGATGGAATTTTTTAACACCTCAGACAACTGCCAACCCCTCTTTCTTGATCTGAGAATACCTCCGCTCAGTGTTCAAGAGAGTCCTGGATGCGAACGCAATAGTCTGCTCTGTTCCAACTCTCCAGCGGTGTGCTGGTACCGCCCCAACTCTATATAGGGAGGCATCGCATATCAGGGTGAGGTCCTTTTTGGGGTCAAAATGGGCCAATAAATGAGAGGACAAAAGTTGTTATTTAACGTTGTTGAAAGCCTCCAGCTGCAGCATCTGTGTAGTAGGATATGCAAGGGGGTCAGTAAGGAAGACAAATCGGACTAAATTTCCTGTAATAATTCATTAACCCTAGGAAGGATTTCAATTCCGCGGGGCTCCTTGGAGTTGGCACCTCCTTAATGGCCCTCACCATGTCCTCCACTGGATAAAAAACTTGCCATCCTCCCAATGTCCCTAATAGGTCATGGCATTGCTTGGAAGACACATTTTCCCCCCGGGAAACACCGTAAGATCTCTTCCAGGTTTGCTAAGTGTTCACGTTCCAAAGTTCCTGTGACCGAGACAAACAAAGAACAACGAACAATACAGCACAGGAACAGGCCCTTCGGCCCTCCAAGCCCGTGCCGCTCCCTGGTCCAAACTAGACCATTCTTTTGTATCCCTCCATTCCCACTCCGTTCATGTGACTATCTAGATATGTCTTAAACGTTCCCAGTGTGTCCGCCTCCACCACCTTGCCTGCCAGCGCATTCCAGGCCCCCACCACTCTCTGTGTAAAATACGTCCTTCTGATATCTGTGTTAAACCGCTCCCCCCCACCTTGAACCTATGACCTATGACCCCTTGTGAACATCATCATCCAGGTACACGGCTACCTGAGGTAACCCTTGGAGTATGTTCTCCATGACCCATTGAAAAATGGCACATGCGGATGAGACCCCAAAGGACAGGTGACTGTACTCATTCAGGCTTTTTTGCATATTAATTGTCACATACTTCCGGGAAGGCTCATCTAATTCAAGTTGGAGATATGCATAGCTCATGTCCAACTTAGAAAATGCTTGGCCACCAGTTAACCCGATGTACAGATCTTCAATCCGGGCATGGGGTATCTGTGACGTTTAGAATCCCTATTGACAGTAAGCTTATAGTCTCCAAAAAGTCAAACCCACTTATCTGGCTTGAGGACAGGGACAACAGGTGCAGCCGCTCTGCGAACTGTACTCATGCCCAGCTTTTCCAGCCGTTCCAGTTCTGACTCTACTTTTTCCAATCGGGAGCATGGAACTTGTCTCGCTCTAAAATACTTAGACGTAGCATTGGGTCGACATAGATCTTAGCTTTGGCTCCCATTATTTTTCCAAGTCCTTTCTAGAAAATTTCAGGGTACTTACTGACAACTTCATACATTCCCCCCGCACCCAGCCTAAAGATCTCCAGCCAGATCAGTCTGATGTGCTGGAGCCAATCTCTCCCCATAAGGCTAGGTCCTTGTCCCCATACAATGATGAATGGAAGTTGAGCTGCCTGTAAGTCATTAGGGTTGTCGTGGTGGCCTTTATTTGTAATGGTTCCCCCGTGTAGGTGGCCAGCCTGACATTTGTGTTTTCTAAGCTCAGGAGCTCAATACCTGCCCAGAGGTGATCGGAGTAACCATCCAGCTGAGCTCCCCAGTTTACGGTTAGTTTGTAATCCCCGCAGATCCTCACGGTGAGGTCTGGTTTCAGGACGGGGACAATGGGGGAAATGTTTCCATTTGGAAAACTGCACTGACTTGCTGATGCCCAAGTCTTCCAACCTCTTCAGTGCAACCTCTACTTTCTGATGTAACGCATAGAGCACTGGGTGGGTGGGGGGCAGGTGTGGGGGGGTGGGGGGGGGGTGCCGGGGTTTGTGGGGGGCAGGCGGGAGGGGGTGGGGTGGGGGGACAGAAAAACTTTGGTGTAGCCTCAGAGTTCAGTAAATTTTAGCTTTAACTCCTTTTATCCGACCCAGTTCTTTCTGGAATAACTCCTGATATTTACACAGGAATCCTTTGAATCGTCCATCCTGGACATTAAATATTTCCAGCCAGTTCAGTTTTATTTGTCCCGCCCCCTGAGACTGGGCCTCTATCCTTCAATCGCCACGATGGGTAGCTGAGCTGACTGGTTTATATAGGATACAGGCTCAGAGGCTGTCCCCACTGTTTTTAGAGCCTCTCCCGTGTACGTCACCAAAGTCGCCTCCGAATGGTTAAGACTTAAGGATTGCAGTCCCTTCTGGAGATGTTTGAATGTTTTTTCCCCGATGATAGTGGCCACAGAGCCAGTGTGGACCTCCATTTGCAGGGGGCAGCGTTAACCGTATAAACAATCTCAGTGGGAGGTGTCTTGCTAAGCTGGGCCTTATTGAGTGTGTAAGTCTCGGATTCCTCCTTTGATTCCTTCTCCAGTTTATTCACAGGGGCAGTTTCATCATTGTCTTTTCTGCAGCATTCTGTGCAGCTTGGTTGACTCTCCATCAAGCTGTACGTGACCACTCTTCTTACAGCTGAAGCAGATCAAATTCTTGCACCGACACGTCTCCTGGGAGTGTTCTGCCCCACACTGAAAACATGTCCCAGACCTTGGTGTTGAACAACTCTAATCAGGCCCCAGTGAGCCCTCATTCGCACTGTCCCCAGCAGCAACTGCTTCCCGCCACAACTGATTCACCTCACTCTGCACATCTGGAAGCTCACACACACCTTGCTCAGTGCACTCAGTTGCTTGGGCCACCTCTATTGCTTTCTCCAGTGTAATCTTGGTTGCAAAGCAAGCAGTTTCTTTTGTGTGTTGCGGTTGTTGATCCCACAAACGAAACGGTTCCTCAGCATGTCTCCCAGTGAAGGCCCGAACTCGCTGTGCTCAGCCGGCTGACAAAGTTTGACCGCCAAGCCGGAGAGCGTCTCTCCTGGCTCCTTAACAGCAGAGTGGAATTTGTACCTCTGCATGGTAATGGAAGGTCAGGGGTTATCGTGATCTTTAACTAAATTGACTGCTGGTCGACGGCCAGAAAGTCTGGGTCCATATCCAGAGGCCGGGACTTGTTGGTCACGAAAGGAGTTTCATAACATTGTTCAATCAGCTGGGGAATCCTCCCACTATTCCCCAAAGGGAACAACGTGTGAAAACCTGGACTAGGGGGTAAAGCAATGGGAATGGGACTAATTGAATAACTCTTTCAGGGACCCTGAACCCTGAGGCTGAATAGTCTCTGTGTGTGCTGTGTCAGCCCATGATGCTAAGTTCTCCTTTCTACCTTAGATAGAGTTTATTTCCACTTTTGAAATGACTGAAATGACTCTGAGAGTGATAGCAGGACCTGTTTCCTGTGCTACAGCACAGACCCACAAGCTGCCAGCTCATTTGGAACATAGCCATGAATGGCCAGGCCAGAGAGGGCCAAGTTGCCTCAATCAGACAGCAGGCCAGACCCACCCAAACCAGGCCCGACTGAGTCAGGGCAGGGCAGTCCCGGTCACTCCAGATCAGAGATCTGAAACCGGAATTCAGAGAGGACCGGGACAATGGGAGTTCAACTGAAAACAAAACACCAGAAAATGACCACAAAACATCACAGGAAATGTTTATTCTTGTGAAGGCAAATCACAATGTGATTCTACATTATCAGCCCAGTCTGTAGTCTTCTCACCTCTGTGAACCATGCAAACAAATTAGGAGCAGGAGTAGGCCACTCGGCCCCTCGAGCCTGCTCTGACATTCAATACTATCATGGCTGATCTGATTGTAACTTCAACCCCACATTCCTGCCTACCCCCGATGACCTTTCACCCCCGTGTTAATCAAGAATCTATCCAGCACTGCCTTAAAAATATTCAAACACTGTGCTTCCATGGCCTTCCGGGGAAGAGATTTCCAGAGACCCTCTGAGTCCAAGTCCCACTCTAATTAACCAGTTCACAATCGGAGTACTGAGTGAGTGCGGCATTGTCACAGGCGCTGTGTTTCAGATGAGACATTCAATGAAGTGAAGGTGAAAGAGCGTCATTGTCTGCAGGGAGAGAATCAGAATTCCCCTTAGTGTCCTCACCAAGGTTTCTGCCTCAGACATGTGGCTAACAGTACACTCTGTTGGTGTGTCAGAGTCAGGCCTGGGAATGAGTGAAGTCACCATGAATCTGAGTCTCATTCAGACACTGACCCTCTGGAGTTATCTGTGAGGGAGCAGATACTGGAGGAGTTATCTGTGAGGGAGCAGATACTGGAGGAGTTATCTGTGAGGGAGCAGATACTGGAGGAGTTATCTGTGAGCGAGCAGATACTGGAGGAGTTACCTGTGAGGGAGCAGATACTGGAGGAGTTATCTGTGAGGGGGCAGATACTGGAGGAGTTATCTGTGAGGGGACAGATACTGGAGGAGTTATCAATGAGGGAGCAGATACTGGAGGAGTTATCTGTGAGGGAGCAGATACTGGAGAAGTTATCTGTGAGGGAGCAGATACTAGAGGAGTTATCTGTGAGGGAGCAGATACTGGAGGGGTTATCTGTGAGGGAGCAGATACTGGAGGAGTTATCTGTGAGGGAGCAGGTACTGGAGAAGTTATCTGTGAGGGGGCAGATACTGGAGGAGTTATCTGTGAGGGAGCAGATACTGGAGGAGTTATCTGTGAGGGGGCAGATACTGGAGGAGTTATCTGTGAGGGGGCAGATACTGGAGGGGTTATCTGTGAGGGGGCAGATACTGGAGGAGTTATTTGTGAGGGAGCAGATACTGGAGGAGTTATCTGTGAGGGGCAGATATTGGGGGAGTTATCTGTGAGGGAGCAGATACTGGAGGAGTTATCTGTGAGGGGGCAGATATTGGGCGAGTTATCTGTGAGGGGGCAGATACTGGAGGGGTTATCTGTGAGGGAGCAGATACTGGAGGGGTCATCTGTGAGGGAACAGATACTGGAGGAGTTATCTGTGAGGGGGCAGATACTGGAGGAGTTATCTGTGAGGGGGCAGATACTGGAGGAGTTATCTGTGAGGGGGCAGATATTGGGGGAGTTATCTGTGAGGGAACAGATACTGGAGGAGTTATCTGTGAGGGGGCAGATACTGGAGGAGTTATCTGTGAGGGGGCAGATACTGGAGGGGTTATCTGTGAGGGGGCAGATATTGGGGAAGTTATCTGTTAGCAGCTTGTACTCATCTGTGTAGCCTCTGCTCAATCTCCCTCCAATGCTGCAGGGCAGTGATATTATTCAGACCAGACAGGCTGAGCTTCAGATGCAGCATTAAAGTGCTTGAGCATGCAGGCTAACCTTAGCCTTAAAACACCAAAATAATCCACTCAAAACATACCTATTAATAACGGCCGCTAACACCACACACAGCAGCCTGAGTTACTGAGGTCAAACAAAGAACCTAACTGCTACCTTTAAACCCACCCTGACAGCATGTGTTAGTCAGAGCAGAAACAGCAGATATATCAGGTTAATACGTGGCTGAAGGACGGTGAGGGGGGAGGGTTTCAGATTCCTGGGGCATTGGGACAGGTTCTGGGGGAGGTGGGACCAGAACAAACTGGGTGGGTTACACCTGGGCAGGACCAGGACTGATGTCGGGGGAGTATTTGCTAGAGTGGTTGGGGTGGATTTAAACTAAAATAGCAGAGGGATGGGAACCTGTGTAAAGAATCAGAGGAGCGGGAATCAAGGACAAGAACAAAGGAGAGAAAGGGGAATAAGAAAAATGATAGGCAGAGAAATTAAGGGCCAGAATCAAACAGGGCCACAGTGCAGAATAGTGGGAACGGGACAAGTAATGCTAAAACGACAAGCCTTGAGGCTTTGTGCCTTAACGCGGATTCACAATAAAGTGGATGAAGTAATTGCACAAATAGATGTAAATGGGTATGATATGGTTAGGATTACGGAGATATTGCTGCAGGGTGACCAGGGATGGGAACTGAACATTCAGGAATATTCAGTATTTGGGAAGGACAGACAAAAAGGAAAAGGCAGTGGGGCTGCGTTACTGGTTAAAGGGGAAATTAAGTGAGGAAAGATATTAGCTCCAACAGTGTGGAATCTGTATGGGTAGAGCTGAGAAACACTCAGGGGCAAAAATCATTAGTGGGGGTTTTATATAGACCCCAAACTGCAGTGGTGATGTTGGGAATGGCATTAGACAGGAAATTAGAGATGCATGTGATAAAGGAACATCTGTAATATTGGTGGCTTTGATCTGCATATAGATTGGGCAAATCAAATTAGTCACAATACTGCAGCGGAGGAATTCCTAGAATGTATACGGGATGGTTTACTGGACCAATACGTTGAGGAACCCACGAGAGAACAGGCCATTCTAGACTGGATGTTGTCTAATGAGAAAGAAATGATTTGAAAAACCCCTTGGGGATGAGTGACTATAATATAATAGAATTCTTTAAGATGCAGAGTGATGTAGTGATTCTAAGATAAGGGCCCTGGATCTTAATAAAGGAAACTACTGGTTGTGATGGATTGGGAAACATTACTTAAAGGGATGATGGTGGATTGGCAATGGCAAACATTCAACGTGTGCATGGGGGAACTGTAACAGTTGTTTATTCCTGTCTGGTACAAAAGTAAACCGGGAAAGGTGGCTAAACCATGGCCCACAAGGGAAATTAGAGATAGTATTAGACCCAAGGAAGAAGTTTACAGATTCACCAGAAAAAACAAACCTGAGGGTTCAGAGCAACTGAGAATTCAGCAAAGAAGGACCAAGGGATTGATGAAGAAGGGGAAAATGAAGTAGAGAATAAGCTTGTGGGGAACATAAAAACTGACTATAAAAGTTTCTATAGGTGTGAGGAGAAAAAGATTAATGAAGACAAATGTAGGTCCCTCACAGTCAGAAACTGGGGAATTTAGAATGGGGAACAAAGAAATGGTGGCCCAACTAAATACGTACTTTGGTTCTATCTTCACAAAGGAGGACACAAATAACATATCAGAAATGTTGGGGAGCACAGGGTTTAGTGAGAGAGAGGAACTGAAGGAAATCAGTATTAATAGAAAAGTGGTGTTGGGGAAATTGACGGGATTGAAGATCAATAAATCCCCAGGGCTTGATAATCTATATCCCAGAGTATTTAAGGAACTGGCCCTAAAAATAGTGGCTGCATTGGTAGTTATCTTCCAAGATTCTAGAGATTCTGAAACAGATTTATAGTCTATAATTCCCTGTCTACCCTTCTGAAACAGGAGGGTAGCTAATGTATCTCCACTATTTAAAAAGGGAGGTAGAGAGAAAACAGGGAATTATAGACCAATCAGCCTGATGTCGGTAGTGGGGATAATGTTAGGGTCCGCTATAAAATATTTTATAGCAGAGCACTTGGAAACAGTGGCAGGATTGGACAGAGTCAGCAATGGATTTATGAAAGGAAAATCATGCTTGACAAATTTACTGGAAGTCTTTGAGGATGTAACCAGTAGAGTTGATGAGGGGGAGCCAGTGCATGTGGTTTATTTGGACTTTCAGAAAGCTTTTGACAAAGTCCCACATAACAGATTAGTGTGTAAAATTAAAGAGCATTGGATTGGAATAGTGTGTTGACATGGATAGAAAACTGGTCGGCAGACAGGAAACAAAGCGTAGGAATAATTGGGTCATTTTCTGAATGGCAGGTAATGACGAGTGGGGTACTGTAGGGTTCAGTGCTGGGACCCCAACTATTCAAAAGATATATATATATATTGATTTAGATGAGGAAACTAAATGTAATATTTCCAAATTTGCAGATGACACAAAGTTGGATGGAAGGGTGAACTGTGAGCAGGATGCTCCAGCGTGTCCTCATACACCAGTCACTGAGAGTATGTGTGCAGGTGCAGCAGGCAGTAGAGAATGTTATGTTAGCCTTCATAGCGAGAGGATTTGAGTACAGGAGTGAGGATGTCTTGCTGCAGTTATACAGGGCCTTGGTGAGGCCAAACCTGGACAACCTGGTTGGAAAGACACTGTCTTTGTTTCCTTGTCCCTTCCTCTCCCTCAGCTACTCACAATATTGCTCTCATAACGGAACATGGGACGCACTCAGGTGAACTTTGTCCAGTTCATGCTCAGTGATGGTTCATGTGACAGCACGGCTCTCTGTAAGGAAACTGTGTGTGTGTGTCTGTGTGCATGCACACGCGTGTGTGTGCATACATGTGTCTGTGTGTGCATGCATGTGCCTGTGTGTGCATGTGTGTTTGTGTGTGTGTGTGGCTGTCTGTGTGTTTGTGTGTGTGTGTGTGGTGGGGTTTTGTCATGAACCATGTGGTCCTTGGATATCCCTTGTCAGTGCAGTATCTGAGCTCTCGTGGTGACCGGAATGCTGAATATTGAGCAGACAGTTGAAGAATGAAAGTATCCTGGCTGTTTGCAGGATCCTGGGCTTTGACCTCCTGACACGGTGTGTGTGGTCCCACATCAGCTGGTATTTGAGGGAGTCAGAACTCTTCTGGGTGCGGTACGTCTGCACATTGACGTGTGTGAACTCAATGCACTATGGGAAAGCCTGCTATCACAGCAAGGTCATGTCCTCACCTACTTGCTTCTCCCTCCTGAGAGAGAATGAAATGTCTGTGGCTCTGCTTGCATGCAGAGTTCCAATGACCTCATTTAGAAAATGCTTTGATGTTGACAGTATCATTGGATCCAGCCCGGACTGAGCTCAATGTGAAACCATTAACGGCCTAGTCACCTTCACAAGCACTGACAGTGCCATCTTCATGCTGCTTTGCAGGTTGCAGCTCGGCCTGAACTTGGGACAGATTACAGTAAGCACCTACATTATGAAACAGAGACATTGCACACAGCTCCTTGCAGAGGTTCAATAAGAGAGTTGCTCCCTGGAGACTCTGGGTGGATAAGGGCTCCATGCCCTCTTCCCCACCTCCTCTTCCCTATTCGAGCAGCTTGTGTTGCCTCTGTTCAATCTCTCTGTCATGCTGCCATCCAATAGTTTTGTTCTGTTGAAAATATACATAAATGTCTGTGGGAAGTTGAGCCTTCTGCAATCCTTAATGCAAGTCTTAATGATAGGACTTATAAAAGCCCAGGCTTCTTTAAACTATTGTGGCCTGACTGAGCAGAACCCTTGAAGTGTGAACCAAGGCCTTTATCCATAACGTCACACCTTGCAAACTTCACCAACTGTACAAACCACCAAACACTTTGATTAACTCAGCAACAGGCAGCAGAAATCAATCAGCATCTGAGCTGGGGAGAGTTTCTCACCTCTTTTAATAATCCTGCTGGAGGTTCAGTCTGGCTGCTGAGTGCATGTTGAACAGTGTGATGTTAAACAAAGGCGTTAGCTGGAGAGTTGAGGTTGGAATGGCATTGCGGTTACCCACTGAATGGTGTCATGATCTGTCTACCCTGCATACATCGAGTGCACACCCACACTCTCCCCGCTACTGATCAACCTAAAATGGCGGCTTGGCATGGCGTGCATCAGGAGTGTGCTTGTGTAGCGGGGACACTATCTTGGGCCAAGGATGGCTCCAGGTTAAAGTCCAACAGGTTTATTTGGCAGCACAAGCTTTCGGAGTCTCAAGCTCCTTCATCAGGTGAGTGAGGAGTTGTGTTCACAAACAGGGCATATACAGACACAAACTCAATTTACAAGATAATGGTTGGAATGTGAGTCTTTACAGGTAATCAAGCCTTAAAGGTACAGACAATGTGAGTGGAGAGAGGGTTAAGCACAAGTTAAAGAGATGTGTATTGTCTCCAGACAGGACAGTTAGTGAGATTCTGCAAGCCCAGGCAAGTCATGGGGGTTACAGATAGTGTGACATGAACCCAAGATCCCGGTTGAGGCCGTCCTCATGTGTGCGGAACTTGGCTTTCAGTTTCTGCTCAGCGACTCTGCGCTGTCGTGTGTCATGAAGGCCGCCTTGGAGAACGCTTACCTGAAGATCAGAGGCTGAATGCCCGTGACTGCTGAAGTGTTCCCCGACAGGAAGAGAACACTCCTGCCTGGTGATTGTCGAGCGGTGTTCATTCATCCGCTGTCGTAGCGTCTGCATGGTCTCCCCAATGTACCATGTCCCGGGACATTCTTTCCTGCAGGTAGACAACGTTGGCTGAGTCGCAAGAGTATGTACCGTGTACCTGGTGGATGGTGTTCTCACGTGAGATGATGGCATCCGTGTCGATAATCCGCACTGATACTCTGGCACTCACCTCATACCTGATACACTACAGGAAAGGATGTCCCGAGGCATGGTACATTGGGGAGACCATGCAGACGCTACGACAATGGATGAATGAACACCGCTTGACAATCACCAGGCAGGAGTGTCGGGGAACACTTCAGCAGTCTTGGGCATTCAGCCTCTGATCTTCGGGTAAGCGTTCTCCAAGGTGGCCTTCATGACACATGACACTGCAGAATCGCTGAGCAGAAACTCATAGCCAAGTTCTGCACACATGAGGACGGCCTCAACCGGGATCTTGGGTTCATGTCACATTTTCTGTAACCCCCACGACTTGCCTGGGCTTGCAGAATCTCACTAACTGTCCTGTCTGGAGACAATACACATCTCTTTAACCTGTGCTTAACCCTTTTCTCCACTCACATTGCCTGTTCCTTTAAGACTTGATTAGCTGTAAAGACTCGCATTCCAACCATTATCTTGTAACTTGAGTTTGCGTCTGTATATGCCCTGTTTGTGAACACATCTCCTCACTCACCTGAAGAAAGAGTGACACTCTGAAAGCTCTTGGGCGGCACGGTAGCACAGTGGTTAGCACTGCTGCTTCACAGCTGTAGGGTCCTGGGTTCAATTCCCGGCTCGGGTCACTGTCTGTGTGGAGTTTGCACATTCTCCTCGTGTCTGCGTGGGTTTCCTCCGGGTGCTCCGGTTTCCTCCCACTGTCCAAAGATGTGCGGGTTAGGTTGATTGGCCATGCTAAAATTGCCCTTAGTGTCGTGCAATGCGTAGGTTAGAGGGATTAGTGGGTAAATATGGGGGGAGGGCCTGGGTGGGTTTATGGTCGGTGCAGACTCGATGGGCCGAATGGCCTCTTTCTGTACTTTAGGGTTTCTATGATTTCTATGATAGCTCGTGCTGCCAAATAAACCCGTTGGACTTTAACCTGGTGTTGTGAGACTCCTTACTGTGCTTACCCCAGTCCAATGCCGGAATTTCCACATCCTGGCCAAGGATGGCCCACAGAGCACAGAAAGTGTGGTGTCACATTTCTAAAGCTTGTGGTCCATACCTTGATTTGAAGTGTTTTTTACACAACTGAGTGAGCGCGTGTGTTTCCCCGTTTGATGAATTCTCAGTCAAGGCTAACTTCCAGGATGGCAATTGGAGGGAAATTTGCAGCACCCTGGGCATGGGCATTACTCACTGGGACCTGTAACAGGTTGACCCCTGACCTTGCTTGGCAATGGCGGATCTTGGACTAGGATTCATTTTTCTGAGACTGTGGAGGAGTGGTGACTCACCAGGTAACCAGTGGCCTATTCTTGTGGATGAGGTTTTGACCTGAGGCTGGGAGTGGAGGTCCATGTTCTCTCAGGGAGCCATTAGTCACCACTTGAATCTGACAACAGACGATGAACACAGCTAATCCCTTCCCCCTCCCTCTTTCGCAGGAAGTGACACTGGAAGCCGTGGTTATTGCTTCAGCTCAACTTGATATAATCAACGGAAAATCTGAAGCAAGACATGACTCTGCCATTTTCACACAGCGCACAGTGCAAACAGAAGAGCTTTTACAACAAGAATCTCTCCAGATGGGAGGCCTATCAGCTAACTCACAAACTCAGTGAACCAAGGAAGAACAGTCTCAGTAAGATTCTCCTTTTGTTTCATTATTGACTGTGTATGTAACTGAGCATGTGCTAGTGAGTGAGTTAGCATGTGTGTGTACCAGTGTGTGTTCATATGTGTATGTGTTGGTGGGTGAGTTAGCAAGTGTGTGTTTGAGCATGTATGTGCTAGTTCTCTCTTTTACAACTGATATACAGCCCTGCGTGTTTGTGTAAGTGTAAACTATTATGTGTGTTAATGTTTCGGGATTGGGGGGGGGGGGGTGGCTGGGAGAGGGAGGGGGGGGGGGGGGAGGTTGCTGATCACGGGGGCAGCGCTCATTCTAAGCCAGATCGCCCATATCCTCACTCACAATAAATGCTGTTAACACCTTGTTTCTCGAGCTACACTAGAACCTGGTCTTAATTTAAAAACTCCCCATCATAGCCCTCAAATCCCTCCCTCACTTCAAAACTCTTCATCACTGTGGCTTCCTTCATCCCTACAGTCCTCCCCAGCACAGCACTCACCCCCATCATAACAACTCTGTAAACTCTGTGTCCTCCATCAACGCCAACCTCCTTATCTCTGTAACCATCTCAAGCCCCACACTCTACCCGAGGTCCGCAAGCAACTCCAGCTCCTACAGCCCTCCCAATCTCTGTAACCTCCTCCTATCCATACAGCCATCCTTATCTCTGTAACCTCCTCCAATACATACAGTCCTCCTTATCTCTATAACCTCCTCCAATCCATACAGTCCTCCTTATCTCTGTAACCTCCTCCAATCTATCCAGCCCTCCCTATCTCTGTAACAGCCTCCAATCCATACAACCCTCCTTATCTCTGTAACCTCCTCCAATCTATCCAGCCCTCCCTATCTCTGTAACAGCCTCCAATCCATACAACCCTCCTTATCTCTGTAACCACCTCCAATCCAAACAGCCCGCCCTATCTCAGTAACCATCTCCAGCCCCACACTCTGCTCCATTCGTGCAGCAACCCCAACCACTACAGCCGTTCCGATCTCTGTAACTTCCTCTGATACATACAGACCTCTCTACGTTTGTAACCCCTCCAATCCATACAGCCCTCCTTATCTCTGTAACCTCCTCCAATCCATATAGCCCTCCTTATCTCTGTAACCTCCTCCAATCCATACGCCCTCCCTATCTCTGTAGCCTCCCCCAATCCATATAGCCGTCCCCATCTCTGTAACCTCCTCCAATCCATACAACCCTCCTTATCTCTGTAACCTCCTCCAACTTATACAGCCCTCCTTATCTCTGTAACCTCCTCCAACCTATACAGCCCTCCTTATCTCTGTAACCTCCACCAATCTATCCAGTCCTCCTTATCTCTGTAACCTCCACCAATCTATTCAGTCCTCCTTATCTCTGCAACCTCCTCCAATCTATACAACCCTCCTTATCTCTGTAACCTCCTCCAATCCATACAGCCCTCCTTATCTCTGTAACATCCTCCAATCCATACTGCCCTCCCTATCTCTGTAAACTCCTCAATCCATACAGTCCTCCTTATCTCTGTAACCTCTTCCAATCAATACAGCCCTCCTTATCTCTGTAACCTCCTCCAATCCATCCAGCCCTCCCTATCTCTGTAACATCCTCCAATCCATGCAGCCCTCCTTATCTCTGTAACCTCCTCCAACCTATACAGCCCTCCCTATCTCTGTAACCTCCTCCAACCTATACAGCCCTCCTTATCTCTGTAACCTCTTCCAATCCATACGCCCTACCTATCTCTGTAGCCTCCTCCAATCCATATAGCCGTCCCCATCTCTGTAACCTCCTCCAATCCATACAACCCTCCTTATCTCTGTAACCTCCTCCAACCTATACAGCCCTCCCTATCTCTGTAACCTCTCCAATCCATACAGCCCTCCTTATCTCTGTAACCTCCACCAATCTATCCAGTCCTCCTTATCTCTGTAACCTCCCCCAATCTATTCAGTCCTCCTTATCTCTGCAACCTCCTCCAATCTATACAACCCTCCTTATCTCTGTAACCTCCTCCAATCCATACAGCCCTCCTTATCTCTGTAACATCCTCCAATCCATACTGCCCTCCCTATCTCTGTAAACTCCTCAATCCATACAGTCCTCCTTATCTCTGTAACCTCTTCCAATCAATACAGCCCTCCTTATCTCTGTAACCTCCTCCAATCCATCCAGCCCTCCCTATCTCTGTAACATCCTCCAATCCATGCAGCCCTCCTTATCTCTGTAACCTCCTCCAACCTATACAGCCCTCCCTATCTCTGTAACCTCCTCCAATCCATACAGCCCTCCCTATCTCTGTAGCCTCCTCCAATCCATATAGCCGTCCCCATCTCTGTAACCTCCTCCAATCCATACAACCCTCCTTATCTCTGTAACCTCCTCCAACCTATACAGCCCGCCCTATCTCAGTAACCATCTCCAGCCCCACACTCTGCTCCATTCCTGCAAGCAACCCCAACCACTACAGCCCTTCCTATCTCTGTAACCTCCTCTGATACATACAGACCTCTCTATGTTTGTAACCCCTCCAATCTGTACAGCCCTCCTTATCTCTGTAACCTCCTCCAATCCATACAGCCTTCCTTAGCTCCGTAACCTCCTCCAATCCATAAATCCTCCTTATCTCTGTAACCTCCTCCAATCCATACAACCCTCCCTATCTCTGTAACCACCTCCAATCCATACAGCCCTCCCTATCTCTGTAACCACCTCCAATACATACAGCCCTCCCTATCGCTGTAACCTCCTCCAATCAATAAGCCCCCTTTATCTCTGTAACCTACTCCAATCCATCCAGCCTTCCTTATCTCTGTAACCGCTCCAATCCATTCAGTCCTCCCTACCTGTGTAACCGCTCCAATCCATGCAGCCCTCCTTATCTCTGTAACCTCTTCCAATCCATACGCCTTCCCTATCTCTGTAGCCTCCTCCAATCCATATAACCGTCCCCATCTCTGTAAACTCCTCCAATCCATACAGCCCTCCTTATCTCTGTAACCTCCTCCAGTCCATACAGCCCTCCTTATCTCTGTAACCTCCTCCAATCTATACAGCCCTCCTTATCTCTGTAGCCTCCTCCAATCCATCCAGCTCTCCTTATCTCTGTAACCTCCTCCAATCTATACTGCCCTCCTTATCTCTGTAATCTCTTCCAATCCATACAGCGCTCCCTATCTCTGTAACGTCCTCCAATCCTTACAGCCCTCCTTATCTCTGTCACCTCCTCCAATCCATCCAATCCTCCCTACCTCTGTAACCATCTCCAGCTCAACACTCTGCTCCATCCCTGCAAGCAACCCCAACCACTACAGCCCTTCCTATCTCTGTAACTTCCTCTGATACATACAGACCTCTCTACATTTGTAACCTCCTCCAATCCATACATCCCTCCCTATCTCTGTAACAGCCTCCAATCCATACAGCCCTCCTTATCTCTGTAACCTCCTCCAATCTATCCAGCCCTCCCTATCTCTGTAACAGCCTCCAATCCAAACAGCCATCCTTATCTCTGTAACCTCCTCCAATCCAAACAGCCTTCCTTAGCTCTGTAACCTCCTCTCCCTACATCCCTCCCTATCTCTGTAACCTCCTCCCCCTACATCCCTCCCTATCTCTGTAACCTCCTCCAATCCATCCCTCCTTACTTCTGTAACTTCCTCCATCCCCTACAACTTTCAGATATCCCTATATTATTCACAGAACCACACAATGTAGGCAGCGCAGAATGAGGCTGTTTGGCCCATCATGTCTGCACCGACTCTCTGATTAAGCAATTGTATTCCCCATGCCTTTTCCCATCACCCTGCACATTCTTCCCTTTCAGTCAAATTCCTTCTAGAATTCCTCGATTGGACCTCCCAGGCAGTGCATTCCAGACCGTAGCCACTCACTGTGTGTAAAGGTTTTTCCTCAAGTCACTTTCACTTCTCTTCCACAGAGTTTGAATCTGTTCCCTCTCATTTAAATCCTTCCACCAATGGGAATAATTTCTCCCTATCTACTCTGTCCAGTACCCTTGTGATATTGTACATCTCTATCAAATCTCCTTGCAGCCTTCTCTCTGAGGAAACCAATATTAACTTCTGCAGTCTATCTACATAACTCAAGTTCCTCATACCTGGAACCATTCTAGTAAATCTTTCTAGAATTCTCTCCAAAGCCTTCACATCCTTCCTAAAGTGCTGTTCCTGGAATTGGACGCAATGTTCCAGTTGAGGCCAGACTTGTGTCCTGTACAAATTCAACATGATCTCCTTGCTCTGGTACTCTGTGCCCCAATTAATGAAGTCTAGGAAACTATGCTTTGTTACCCACTCTGTCCACCTGCCTTGCCACTTTTAATGCCTCATGTACAAATACACCCAAGTCCCTCTGCTTCTGCATCCGCTTTAGAATTGCACACTTTTTATCTTGTCTCTCCATGTTCTTCCTCGTAAAATTAATCAGGGGAGGCAGTGGTATTGTCACTGGACCAGTAATCCAGAGACTCAGCGTAATGTTCTGGGGAACCGGGTTCGAATCCCACCACGGCAGATGGTGAAATTTGAATTCAATAAAAAAATCTGGAATTAACAGTCTAATGATGACCGTGAAACCGTTGTCGATTGTTGTAAAAACCCATCTTGTTCATGAATGTCCTTTAGGGAAGGAAATCTGCCGTCCTTACCCGGTCTGGCCCACATGTGATTCCAGAGCCACAGCAAAGAGGTGATTGACGCTCAACTGCCTCTTACATGGTCACTCTGTTCAAGGGCAATTAAGGATGGGCAACAAATGCTGGCCCAGCCAGTGACGCCCGCATCCTCTTCATGAATAACAATTAATTTCTCTGCATTGAACATCATGTGCCATCTGCCTGCCCATTCTACCAACTTGTCCATGTCCCTTTGAAGTTACACAATTTATAATGACTCCAAGTTTCACATCATCTGCAAGTTTTGAAATTGTGCTCTGTACACCAAGGTCCAGGTCATTAATATATATCATGAAGAGCAAGGGTCCCAACATCGACCCCTGGAGACTCCACTACAAACCTCCTTCCAGCCTGAGAAACCACGTCTCTCCTTTTCCTGCCACCCAGCCAATTCTGTATCGAGTTGCTGCTTTCCCATTTATTCCATGGCTGTGATTTTGCTCACAAGTGCCGCACTGTATCAAATACCTTTTCCATGTACGCATCACCCTTATCAACCCTCTCTGTTAGCTCAAAAACTCAAGCAAGTCAAAAACATGATATTCCCTTAATTAATCTGTGTTGGTATTTCATAATTAAGCCACATCTGTCCAGGTCATTTCATTTATTGTTTCTAGAAGTTTCCCCACTACCAAGAGTAAACTGACTGGCCTGTAATTGCTGGGCTGAACTTTATATCCTTTTATTTGAATATAATTTGCAATTCTCCAGTCCTCTGGCACCACCTGCGTCTAAGGAAGACTGAAGAATTATAGCCAATGCCTTTGCAATTTCCATTCTCACTTCCCTCAGTATCCTTGGATGCATCTCATCCGGACCTGTTGCCTTATCAACTTTGAGATAGCCTATCGAATACCTCCTCCTTATCAATTTTAAACCCATCTAGTGTCTGGATGATCTCCTCTTTCTCCATGGCCTATGCAGCATCTTCTTCTTTGGCAAAAACAGATGAAGAATATTCATTTAGTACCTTAGCCATGTCCCCAGCCTCCATGTGTAGATCCCTTTTTGCTCCTTAATTGGCCCCACTCCTCTTTTTATCACCCTTTTACTATTTATATGTCTGTCGAAGACTTTGGGATTCCCTTTTATATTGGCTGCCAGTCTCTTCTCATCCTCTCTCTTTGCTTCTCGCATTTGATTTTTCACCTTTCCTCTGAACAGTTTATATTCAGCCTGGTTCCCAATTGTAGTTTCTACCTTCTCAAGGGGCAATTAGGGATGGGCAATAAACATGGGATGCTTCCATAAAAGAATAGATTTTAACAATGATGATGATGAAGGTGAAGATCCATCTGCTGATGTTCAATGATGGGGCTTCAATGTGAAGTATTGACGTTAATCTGTCATGATGTATCTTTTATTTGTGTTGGATGAAATCAATATCGTTTGTAATGTTATCAAGTAAATGTTGGAGAATTGATATGGGTCAGTGTTCTCTGACCCCCATCAAACTCTCCCAGGACAGGTACAGCACGGAGTTAGATACAGAGTAAAGCTCCCTCTACACTGTTCCATTAAACACTCCCAGGACAGGTACAGCACGGGGTTAGATACAGAGTAAAGCTTCTTCTAACTGTCTCCATTAAACATTTCCAGGACAGGCATAGCACGGGGTTAGATACAGACTAAAGCTCCCTCTACACTCTCCCCATCAAACACTCCTGGGACAGGTACTGCATGGGGTTAGATACGGAGTAAAGTTCTCTCTATACTGTCCCCATCAAACACTCCCAGGACATGTACAGCACAGGGTTAGATACAGAGTAAAGCTCCCTCTACATTGTCCCATCAAACTCCCAGGACAGGTACAGCACGGGGTTAGATACAGAATAAAACTCCCTCTACACTGTTCCCCGTCAAACACTCCCAGGACAGAAACAACACGGGGTTAGATACAGAGTAAAGCTCCCTCTACATTGTCCCATCAAACTCCCAGGACAGGTACAGCACGGGGTTAGATACAGAGTAAAACTCCCTCTACACTGTTCCCCGTCAAACACTCCCAGGACAGAAACAACACGGGGTTAGATACAGAGTAAAGCTCCCTCTACACTGTCCCTGTCAAACACTCCTGGGACAGGTACTGCATGGGGTTAGATCCGGAGTAAGGTTCCCTCTATACTGTCCCCATCAAACACTTCCAGGGCTGATGCAGCACGGGGTTAGATGCAGAGTAAAGCTCCCTCTACACTGTCTCCATCAAACTCTCCCAGGACAGGTACAGCACGGGGTTAGATACAGAGTAAAGCTCCCTCTACACTGTCCCCATCAAACATTCCCAGGACAGGTACAGCACGGGGTTAGATACAGAGTAAAGCTCCCTCTACACTGTCCCCATCAACCACTCCCAGGGCTGATACAGCACGGGGTTAGATGCCTAGGGAAGCTGGCTTGTACTCTGGAGAAAGCAGGAGGAAATGGAGATGTTAGTGAAGCAATGTGGTATGTGGACAGGCAGCATTCTGAGGAAATCATGGTGCAACTCTCCATATTTCCAAACTGCTCTCAGATTGAGGCCTGGCTGGTGAGGTGGGAGTTAGTATATCCGCTGTGCAGAAACAGTGTGTGCCAGTCTCAGCTCAACTAACAGTGAGTGTGGCCTTAAAGCACAACACTCCCTCAATCTCAGTACTCAGGCTTATCAACGTTTCCCTGGAGAATTCATCACATGACTTGACCCCACACTTCAGCCGTTTGACCAACACATCTATCCTCATGTTGTCCTGCCTCCCTGCACCAATTAGAAAGCAAAATGAATCATTACTCAATTGGATAGGACCAGAAGACATAGGAGCAGAAATAGGCCATTCGGTCCATCAAGACTGCTCCGCTATTCAGTGAGATCACGACTGATCTGATATAATCCTAAACTCCGCTTTCCTGCTTTATCCCCATAACCCTGAATTCCCTTCCTGATTCACTCAGCCGTGGACATACTGAATGACCCAGCCTCTGTGGTACAGAATTCCACAGATTCACTCCCCTCTGGGAGAAGAAATTCCTCCTCATCTCCGTCTTAAATGGGTGACCCCTTACTCTGAGATTATGCTCTCTGGTCCAAGACTCTCCCACAAGGGGAAACAACCTCTCTGCATCTACCCTCTCAAGCCCCCTGAGAATCCTATATATCTCAGTAAGGTCACCTCTCATTCTTCTAAACTCCAGTGTGTACAGAACCAACCTACAAACCCTCTCCTAATAAGAAAATCACTCCTTACCCCAGATCAACCTGGTGAACCTTCTCTGGACTGCCTCCAATGCCAGTATATCTTTCCTTCGATAAGGAGACCAAACTGTTCATTGTATTCAAGGTGTGGCCTTACTAGTGTCTCGTATAGTTTTAGCAAAACTTCCCTATCCATTCTCTGAAATAAAGGCCAACATTCCATTTGTCTTCCTTATTATCTGCTCAACTCGCTTGCTAGCTTTCTGTGATTTATGCACGAGGATCCCAAATCCCTCCGTGCTGCAGCTTTCTGCTGCCTTTCTCCATTTAACTAATATTCAGTTCCTTTTTCCACCCGGAGGGTGGGGGGAGTCTGGAATGCGCAGCCTGGAAGAGTAGTAGAGGTGAGAAACCTCACAACCTTTAAAGAGTACATGGATGAGTGTTTGAAATGTCATAACATCCAAGGCCAGGAGCCAAGTGCTGGAAAGTGGGATTGGTGTAGATTTAGTGGGTTTTATTGGTGCAGACTCAATGGGCTGAAAGGCCTCCTCTATACTGTAAGTTGTGCACAGCAAGATCCCATAAACAGTGATGTGATAACGACCCAATCGCGTGTTTTCAGTGGTGCCAGATGAAGGTGTAGATTTTTGGGCAGGGCACCAGGGGATGATGGTGTTGTGAAATGTGTTATATCCACCTGAGCGGGACTCGACTTAACATCTCACCAGCATGATGGCCGCCAGTGGCTTTGTGCTCAGGTCCTGAGAGTGACACTTGCAGCCGCGAGTGTCTGACTCAGGACAATGGTGTCAGAGACACAGTCAGCCTCTCGCCTGTTGCTGTGGATGGTGGGAGTGACTGAGGTAACTGGTGCTGGAGTCCGCACTGAGCTCCTTGTCTGTCCAAGCTATGAACAAACTGACTGCGCCATTCGACCAGACTACTTCAGAGAAGGTTCTGGAAACTGCTGTTCCTGGTACAAATCCTGACCGTAATACGAACACTTACCAGATTTTTCTCAGAATATGAATTTGTTGAGGTTTCTCTTTCTCCTCCCCTTTGGAAATGAATTTTCTGTTTAATATTTGGTGCCTGATTAAGATGTCAGTTGCTAAGCAATAGTGACCACCACACAATCAGCTCCCATCTCTCCCTCCCGTTTCTCCCACGAGGCTACAGGAGCAGGAGTGATCCAGCCAGATGGCAGAGCAGACACGGCCCACTCCCAAAGACAGGAAGGGCCTGGCCAGGGAGGGCCGGAGGACAGCCAGACGGCGGAAGGAACTGCGTGACCTCCAGGATTCACAGGCCCAGCAGCTGGAACAGGAGGGCAACTGGAGTTCCGGGCAACGGTTCATGATCGAGAAGGTCCATAAGTTCTTCCAGGAATGTGGTGGGGTCGAGAGGGGCTTCATCACTCGGGACGACATGCAGGTGAGAGGGTCTCCACACCCCTGACGCTGATAGCCCATTGACCAGCTGACCCACAGGAGCCTGAGAGTAGGCCGGAGTTAGGAGCAGCTATGCTCACCGAGACCGAGAGAATTCCAAAACAAGTGACATCCTCATTCACACACAAACATTTAATAAATATGTCAAACTATATCAATTAGCATATTGGATCAATGATATTACTCCCAGCTTGGCTAACATGTTCGAAATGCACTAAAATCACCACAATGTGGGGAAGCAAATTGTGAGCAGCACGGTGGCACAGTGGTTATCACTGCTGCCTCACAGCGCCAGGGACACGGGTTCAATTCCCAGTTTGGGTCACTGTCTGTGTGGAGTCTGCACGTTCTCCCCATGTCCGGGTGCTCCGGTTTCTTCCCCAGTCCAAAGATGTGTGGGTTAGGTGGATTGGCCATGCTAAAATTGCCCCTTACTGTCAGGGGGACTAGCTAGGGTAAACGCATGGGGTTATGGGGATAGGGCTGGGTGGGATTGTGGTCGGTACAGACTCGATGGGCCGAATGGCCTCCTTCTGCACTGTAAGATTCTATGAATGTCCCACTTCTTCTCTTTCCCAACATGGACACCAGTCTCTCCCTCCCACCTTTCCCTACTGGTCTCTGGAGAGATCTACTCGTGTGAGGTGCCAGCGGGGAGCTCCTCCCACTGAGATACACCTCATCTTCACAGATGGCTTCACTGTGACATGGTGCCAATAACCAAACCAAACCCTTTCCTGAAACCACACCCCAACACAGAAAGACGCTATTCGGCCCATCATAACTATACCAGCTCTTTGATTTGGGATCCAATTAGTTCAATGTCCCTGCTCTTGTTCCATATCTCTGAAGATATTTACTTTCTAAGGGAATTTCTTGAGCTTTCTTGAGCCACACTCACCATCCGTGCGATTGCCGGCAGTGGCTCAAGATCCGGAAGTCGCAGATCCCCAAGCGAGATTGTAGTTTGGGTCTTAACCCCCCCCCACACTCCCACCCACCCCTCACCGCAGACATCATCAGGTTCACGGCCATAACCCGCACATCTTTGGACTGTGGATAGATTTAAATAGCTTTAAATATAATTAACCCACCCCCCCTCACCAGGCATTGAGGCCCCTCAGATATGCAAATTGCGCTGGTGTGATAGCACGGCAGTGTGGTTTACAACAGCTTCACACAGACGTGAACCTGTCCTGGGGTCTCCCCATGGATATAAATGTGAGTATAGCCCCCGGAGGAGAGGGACAGAACCAGACAGTGCCCCCTGGCACTGCCCCCTGGCACTGCCCCCTGGCACTGCCCCCTGGCACTGCCCCCTGGCACTGCCCCCTGGCACTGCCCCCTGGCACTGCCCCCTGGCACTGTCCCTTGCTCCAGGTTGGCACTGGCAGGTTGTCACCTTGCCCCGATCTCAGTGCAGCCGGGGTTTGCCGACATGTTGAGGGTCCGCCCCCTGCATGGTGGCGTGAAACACATCCCCTTGATTTTTTTTTAGGCAGAGCGGTGTAAGATCTGGAGAGAAAACCGGCCTCGCCAGAAACAACAGGGTTTTTTGGTAAGATTTCACCCAAAGTATCCGTCGCTCTGCTGGGAAACAAATCGCCCGGAATGCTTTAACTCCAGCTTCAGTCTCTCCACATTATCTGAAGTCCCTCATTCCTGGGAGCATTCTCCGGAATCTCTCCTACACCCTCCAACACTTTGGCATTCAGTTGTGGTGTCAATAATTACACACAGCAGCCTTAACCGGGGCTAAATCAGAGTGACTGGGAAAATTTAACACCAAGAATCCCAATAGAAGCTAGCTTGATATCAATGTACTGAATTTGACTGCATGCTTGAAATGATAGGATCTTTGTGTGTGTGTGTGTGTGTGTACATGCCTGAGTATGTTTATGTATGTGTGTACGTGTGTGTGAGTGAGTGTGTGCATTGTGTATGTGTGTGCATGTGTGTGGGCATGTGTTTGTGTGTGTGGGTGTATGTGAGTTTGAGTGTGTGGGTGTGTGTGTGTTTGTGGGTGTGAGTGTGTTTGTGGGTGTGAGTGTATATGTGTGTGTGGGTGGGTGAATGTGTTTGTGCATGTGAGTGGGTATGCGTGTGGGTGGATGTGTTTGTGCATGTGAGTGGGTGTGTGTGTGAGTGGGTGTGTGTGTGAGTGGGTGTGAGTGTGTGTGAGTGGGTGTGTGTGTGAGTGGGTATGCGTGTGGGTGGATGTGTGTGTGAGTGGGTGTGTGTGTGAGTGGGTGTGTGTGAGTCCGTGAGTGGGTGTGTGTGTGAGTGGGTGTGTGTGTGAGTGTGTGTGTGTGAGTGGGTGTGTGTGTGTGAGTGGGTGTGTGTGTGAGTGTGAGTGGGTGTGTGTGTGAGTGGGTGTGTGTGTGAGTGGGTGTGTGTGTGTGTGAGTGGGTGTGTGTGTGTGTGTGAGTATGTGTGTGTGTGAGTGTGTGTGTGTGTGAGTGGGTGTGTGTGTGAGTGGGTGTGTGTGTGAGTGGGTGTGTGTGTGAGTGGGTGTGTGTGTTAGTGGGTGTGTGTGTGTGTGTGTGGGTGTATGTGAGTGAGTGTGTGCATTGTGTATGTGTGTGTGTGTGTGGGCATGTGTTTGTGTGTGTGGGTGTATGTGAGTTTGAGTGTGTGGGTGTGTGAGTGGGTGTGTGTGTGAGTGGGTGTGTGTGTGAGTGGGTGTGTGTGTGAGTGGGTGTGTGTGTGTGTGTGTGAGTGGGTGTGTGAGTGAGTGGGTGTGTGTGTGAGTGGATATGTGTGTGAGTGGGGGTGTGTGTGTGTGAGTGGGTGTGTGTGTGAGTGGGTGTGTGTGTGTGTGAGTGGGTGTGTGTGTGAGTGGATATGTGTGTGAGTGGGTGTGTGTGTGAGTGGGTGTGTGTGTGTGAGTGGGTGTGGGTGTGAGTGGGTGTGTGTGTGTGTATCTGTGTGTGTGAGTGTGTGTGTGTGTATCTGTGTGTGTGAGTGTGTGTGTGTGTGTCTGTGTGTGTGTGTCTGTGTGTGTGTGTGTGGGTATGTGTGTGTGTGAGTGGGTGTGGGTGTATCTGTGTGTGTGGGTGTGTGTGTGAGTGGGTGTGTGTGTGAGTGTGTGTGTATCTGTGTGTGTGTGTGGGTATGTGTGAGTGTGTGTGTGTGAGTGGGTATGTGTGGGTGTGAGTGGGTGTGGGTGTATCTGTGTGTGTGTGTGTGGGTATATGTGTGTGTGGGTGTGTGTGTGAGTGGGTGTGTGTGTGAGTGTGTGTGTATCTGTGTGTGTGTGTGGGTATGTGTGAGTGTGTGTGTGTGAGTGGGTATGTGTGGGTGTGGGTATATGTTGGAGCAGAGAAGGCTGAGGGGTGACTTATTGAGGTGTACAAGATTATGAGAGACATGGACAGAGTGGATAAGGAGCAGCTGTTCCTATTAGTTGAAGGGTCAGTCACGAGGGGACATAGGTTCAAGGTGAGGGGCAGGAGGCTTAGGGGGGGAACGCGCTGCCTGGGAGGGGGGGTAGAGGCGGGTTGCCTCACATCCTTTAAAAAGTATCTGGATGAGCACTTGGCGCATCATAACATTCAGGGCTATGGACCAAGTGCTGGCAAGTGGGATTAGATGGGAGTTCAGGTGTTTCTAATGTATCAGTCTGGACTCGATGGGCTGAAGGGCCCCGTCTGCACTGTATGATTCGATGATTCTGTGTGTGTGAGTGTGGGTGTGAACTTTACTCGTGTTCTTTGATTTTTCGTTATTTAGAAGCTTGAGGAGCAATTTTCCTTCAGCCCGGAGGAGCTTGATGTTGTTTTCACAAAGCTGGATCTGGACGGGAACGGCCGCCTCACTCCCGAGGAACTGACCAGGGGCCTGAGTAAGTTCAACATGTCGCCTTTCAGAAACTGTCCTGAACCTTGTACACTGAACCGTGCGTACTGAGCCGTGTGTACTGAACCGTGCGTACTGAACCGTGCGTACTGAGCCGTGTGTACTGAACCGTGCGTACTGAACCGTGTGTACTGAGCCGTGTGTACTGAACCGTGCGTACTGAACCGTGCGTACTGAGCCGTGTGTACTGAACCGTGCGTACTGAGCCGTGTGTACTGAGCCGTGTGTACTGAACCGTGTGTACTGAGCCGTGTGTACTGAGCCGTGTGTACTGAGCCGTGTGTACTGAGCCGTGTGTACTGAGCCGTGTGTACTCAGAGCGGCAATACAGCCAGGGTACGAGTGGGGGAGGGGGTTGTGTGCGGGGGTAGAATGAGTGAGAGGGGAATATCAGTGGGGGAGGGGGGGGTATGAGTGGGGGAAAGGGGTTTGTGTGGGGGGTGGGGGCAGTATGTGTGGGGGAGAGGGGAGGAAGAGAGGGGAGTATGAGTGGGGGAGGGGGAAGTATGAGTGGGGGAGGGCAAGTATGAGTGGGGGAGGGGGAGCATGAGAGGGGAGTATGAGTGGGGGAGGGGGAAGTATGAGTGGGGAGTATGAGTCAGGGAGGGGGGAGTATGATTGGGGGAGGGGGGAGTATGATTGGGGGAGGGGGGAGTATGAGTGGGGGAGGGGGAGTATCAGTGGGGGAGGGGGGAGTATGAGTGGGGGAGGGGGGAGTATGAGTGGGGGAGGGGGGAGTATGAGTGGAGGAGGGGGAGTATGAGTGGGGGAGGGGGTCTATGAGTGGGAGAGGGGGGAGTATGAGTGGGGGAGGGGGAGTATGAATGTGGAGGGAGTATGAGTGGGCGGGGGGGGTATGTGTGGGGGAGTGGTTGGTGTGTGGGGGTTGGGGGAGTATGAATGGAGGAGGGGAGAGTATGAGTGGGGGAGGGGGTCTATGAGTGGGGGAGGGGGGAGTATGAGTGGGGGAGGGGGTCTATGAGTGGGGGAGGGAGAGTATGAGTGGGGGAGGGGGTCTATGAGTGGGGGAGGGGGGAGTATGAGTGTGGGAGGAGGCCTATGAGTGGGGGAGGGGAGAGTATGAGTGGGGGAGGGGGAGTATGAGTGGGGGAGAGGGGAGTATGAGTGGGGAGGGGGCCTATGAGTGGGGGAGGGGGGAGTATGAGTGGGGGAGGGGGGAGTATGAGTGGGGAGGGGGGAGTATGAGTGGGGGAGCGGGAGTATGAGTGGGGGAGGGGGAGTATGCGTCGGGAAGGGGGGAGTATGAGTGTGGGGGAGTCTGAGTGGGGGGGAGTATGAGTGGGGAGTGGTTGGTGTGTGGGGGAGGGGGGTGTATGAGTGGGGGGGAGTATGAGTGGGGAGTGGTTGGTGTGTGGGGGAGGCGTTGTGTAGGGTGGGGGTTGTGTGGGGGTAGGAGCAAGTGCGAGTTGGAAAGTGGAGAGTTTAGTGGTTGTGCAGCCATGGATAGATTTCTAAACAGACACCATTTTGAATGAGAACATTCTAGATTGCTGGTTGCTGTGCTCAGTCGGCCAATGGGGCTTTTTGTGAGCGTTTCTGTTAGTTTCACCTGACTGAAGATTTGCGTTAACATTAACAATCCAAAGATGTGCAGGTTAGGTTGATTGGCAATGTTAAATTGACCCTAGTGTCAGGGAGATTAGCAGAGTAAATGCATGGGGTTATGGGGATAGGCACTGGGTGGGATTGCGGTTGGTGCAGATTTGATGGGCTGAATGGCCTCATTCTGCACATTAGGATTCTATGATTCGGCCATAATCACTTGGTATCCCAAACCTCCAGCCTCCTTCAGCTGAGCCTCCTCCCCCAGGCCTGGGCCTTGTCCCCCAGGCCTGGGCCCAGTCCCCCAGGTCTTGGCCTGGTCCTCCAACACTGGGCCCGGTCCTCCAGCCCTGGGCCTGGTCCTCCAGTCCTGGGCCCGGTCCTCCAGCCCTGGGCCTGGTCCTCCAGCCCTGGGCCCAGTCCTCCAGGCTTGTTCACTCACTAGTCTGTGTGGAGATATTTGGTGCAAATTGTTTGAATTGAACAATGACGATGTAAACTGCACTCCTCAGGTCACTTTCTCACTGACCAGAAGCAGCCAGAGGATGAGCCACTTCCACAGAATGTTTCAGAATCTCTCTATCAGTCTCAAAGTCTACAGCATCAAGTTGAGGTGGAAGATGAGGAAAAGCAACACTTTGCTGCACTGATGGATAGATTGGGAGCCAATGCAATCCTACAAGAGTAAGTAAATGATTTTGTGCTGACACAGGGACTGTCAGGAATGGGAGATAGAATGAGTATAACTGCAGGACATCTGGGTGTTCACCAGATACAAGCTGTCAGTCACTTCCCTGACAACATTGCTATGGCCTTCAATATGTTGAGGTCATGGAGATAAGTCCTGGAATTATGACCCCTGAACCAGCTGGAGTGAATCCACTCCAGCTGGTTCAGGGGTCATAATTCCTGGATCAGGGATCGTACCTCCTGGATCAGGGATCGTACCTCCCGGAGCAGGGATTGTAACTCTCGGAGCAGGGATCATAACTCCCAGAGCAGGGATCATACCTCCTGGATCAGGGATCATACCTCCTGGAACAGGGATCATACCTCTTGAAGCAGGGATCATACCTCCTGGATCAGGGATCATATCGCTCGGAGCAGGGATCATACCTCCCGGAGCAGAGATCATACCTCCCAGAGCAGGGATCGTACCACCCGGAGCAGCGATCATGCTGCTATCGATTGAGGATGACTCGATGTGGCTTTAACAATAAAAGGCTTTATTGCCAGCAATAAGAATAATATATATCCAAGGTCAGACTGAATTACAATGTGACTGCTCTACTCCACTCCCTGCTCCCCACTGCCAGTCTCTCTTCAACCCTGGGTCTGTGCCCTCCCGCTGATTGGCACAGCTTCCTGCTGGAGTGATCCATAGGGTCCCTGTTGATCACGTGGCCCTTTGCAGATGCCCCCCCCCCCCCCCCCCCCCCCATTACAGGTCCCCGCTACTACACTCTTTGCCCCTAAAATCCGAAAGACTCCAATGGGGGAACAAAGAGCACGGTTAGTCAGACACTCAACAGGTTTTAAATCAAAAGTGTGTCAGGAAGAAGCACTGGAAATTTCATCAAAGTTTCTATCTTTCCGGAGAATTCTGGTCTCTGGTAGAGTGCCTCAGTTTGGTGTTAGGCTCGTCTACATTTAAAGGGCCAGACGGGACAGACTCATTAATCCAGGATCTAGTGTCTCTTCAGCAGCTTCTGGTTCCACCATCGGTTGCTCCGGATCCACATTCTCCATCGAAATCCCAGTAACCAGACCCGGCATCCTCACACTATCTGCAGGGGTTGCCTGTGGATCCATCGCTGCTCTCCTCCTCAGGTGCTCCACGTGTTTCCTAGGCCTGCAGCCTTGTACCTCCAGGACATAGGAGACCGGTCCTGTTCTCTGCATTATTTAGCAGCCATCAGTGTCGGGCCTGCTGTGAAATTTCTGACCATCACTGAATTCCCCCACTATAAACACTCTGATTTTTCATCCTTCTGGGAAGCTTGCCCAGCGACCCCCCGACACATATCAGAGTGTTACAGTGAGGGGTGTGGGATATATCAGAGTGTTACAGTGAGGGGTGTGGGATTTATCAGAGTGTTACAGTGAGGGGTGTGGGGTATATCAGAGTGTTACAGTGAGGGGTGTGGGGTATATCAGAGTGTTACAGTGAGGGGTGTGGGATTTATCAGAGTGTTACAGTGAGGGGTGTGGGATATATCAGAGTGTTACAGTGAGGGGTGTGGGGTATATCAGAGTGTTACAGTGAGGGGTGTGGGGTATATCAGAGTGTTACAGTGAGGGGTGTGGGGTATATCAGAGTGTTACAGTGAGGGGTGTGGGGTATATCAGAGTGTTACAGTGAGGGGTGTGGGATATATCAGAGTGTTACAGTGAGGGGTGTGGGATTTATCAGAGTGTTACAGTGAGGGGTGTGGGATTTATCAGAGTGTTACAGTGAGGGGTGTGGGGTATATCAGAGTGTTACAGTGAGGGGTGTGGGATTTATCAGAGTGTTACAATGAGGGGTGTGGGATTTATCAGAGTGTTACAGTGAGGGGTGTGGGATTTATCAGAGTGTTACAGTGAGGGGTGTGGGGTATATCAGTGTTACAGTGAGGGGTGTGGGATTTATCAGAGTGTTACAGTGAGGGGTGTGGGATTTATCAGAGTGTTACAGTGAGGGGTGTGGGGTATATCAGTGTTACAGTGAGGGGTGTGGGATTTATCAGAGTGTTACAGTGAGGGGTGTGGGGTATATCAGTGTCACAGTGAGGGGTGTGGGATATATCAGAGTGTTACAATGAGGGGTGTGGGGTATATCAGTGTTACAGTGAGGGGTGTGGGGTATATCAGAGTGTTACAGTGAGGGGTGTGGGATTATATCAGTGTTACAGTGAGGGGTGTGGGGTATATCAGAGTGTTACAGTGAGGGGTGTGGGATTATATCAGTGTTACAGTGAGGGGTGTGGGATATATCAGTGTTACAGTGAGGGGTGTGGGGTATATCAGTGTTACAGTGAGGGGCGTGGGGTATATCAGTGTTACAGTGAGGGGTGTGGGATATATCAGTGTGTTACAGTGAGGGGCGTGGGATTATATCAGTGTTACAGTGAGGGGTGTGGGGTATATCAGAGTGTTACAGTGAGGGGTGTGGGGTATATCAGAGTGTTACAGTGAGGGGTGTGGGATATATCAGTGTGTTACAGTGAGGGGCGTGGGGTATATCAGTGTTACAGTGAGGGGTGTGGGATATATCAGAGTGTTACAGTGAGGGGTGTGGGGTATATCAGAGTGTTACAGTGAGGGGCGTGGGATTATATCAGTGTTACAGTGAGGGGTGTGGGATATATCAGTGTGTTACAGTGAGGGGTGTGGGGTATATCAGTGTTACAGTGAGGGGTGTGGGGTATATCAGTGTGTTACAGTGAGGGGCGTGAGGTATATCAGTGTTACAGTGAGGGGCGTGGGATTATATCAGTGTTACAGTGAGGGGTGTGGGATATATCAGTGTGTTACAGTGAGGGGCGTGAGGTATATCAGTGTTACAGTGAGGGGAGTGGGATATATCAGTGTTACAGTGAGGGGTGTGGGGTATATCAGTGTTACAGTGAGGGGTGTGGGGTATATCAGTGTTACAGTGAGGGGTGTGGGGTATATCAGTGTGTTACAGTGAGGGGCGTGGGATTATATCAGTGTTACAGTGAGGGGTGTGGGATATATCAGAGTGTTACAGTGAGGGGCGTGAGGTATATCAGTGTTACAGTGAGGGGAGTGGGATATATCAGAGTGTTACAGTGAGGGGTGTGGGACATATCAGAGTGTTACAGTGAGGGGTGTGGGATATATCAGAGTGTTACAGTGAGGGGTGTGGGATATATCAGAGTGTTACAGTGAGGGGTGTGGGATATATCAGTGTTACAGTGAGGGGCGTGGGATTATATCAGAGTGTTACAGTGAGGGGTGTGGGGTATATCAGAGTGTTACAGTGAGGGGTGTGGGGTATATCAGTGTTACAGTGAGGGGCGTGAGGTATATCAGTGTTACAGTGAGGGGAGTGGGATATATCAGAGTGTTACAGTGAGGGGTGTGGGATATATCAGAGTGTTACAGTGAGGGGTGTGGGGTATATCAGTGTTACAGTGAGGGGCGTGGGATTATATCAGTGTTACAGTGAGGGGAGTGGGATATATCAGAGTGTTACAGTGAGGGGTGTGGGATATATCAGAGTGTTACAGTGAGGGGTGTGGGATATATCAGAGTGTTACAGTGAGGGGTGTGGGGAATATCAGAGTGTTACAGTGAGGGGTGTGGGATATATCAGAGTGTTACAGTGAGGGGAGTGGGATATATCAGAGTGTTACAGTGAGGGGTGTGGGATATATCAGAGTGTTACAGTGAGGGTTGTGGGGTATATCAGTGTTACAGTGAGGGGTGTGAGATATATCAGTGTTACAGTGAGGGGCGTGAGGTATATCAGTGTTACAGTGAGGGGAGTGGGATATATCAGAGTGTTACAGTGAGGGGTGTGGGATATATCAGAGTGTTACAGTGAGGGGTGTGGGGTATATCAGTGTTACAGTGAGGGGCGTGGGATTATATCAGAGTGTTACAGTGAGGGGTGTGGGGTATATCAGAGTGTTACAGTGAGGGGTGTGGGGTATATCAGTGTTACAGTGAGGGGTGTGGGGTATATCAGTGTTACAGTGAGGGGTGTGGGGTATATCAGAGTGTTACAGTGAAGGGTGTGGGGTATATCAGTGTTACAGTGAGGGGTGTGGGATATATCAGAGTGTTACAGTGAGGGGTGTGGGGTATATCAGTGTTACAGTGAGGGGTGTGGGGTATATCAGTGTTACAGTGAGGGGTGTGGGGTATATCAGAGTGTTATAGTGAGGGGTGTGGGGTATATCAGAGTGTTACAGTGAGGGGTATATCAGAGTGTTACAGTGAGGGGTGTGGGGTATATCAGAGTGTTACAGTGAGGGGTGTGAGATATATCAGAGTGTTACAGTGAGGGGTGTGGGATATATCAGGGTGTTACAGTGAGGGGTGTGGGATATATCAGAGTGTTACAGTGAGGGGTGTGGGATATATCAGAGTGTTACAGTGAGTGGTGTGGGTTATATCAGAGTGTTACAGTGAGGGGTGTGGGATATATCAGAGTGTTACAGTGAGGGGTGTGGGGTATATCAGAGTGTTACAGTGAGGGGTGTGGGATATATCAGGGTGTTACAGTGAGGGGTGTGGGATATATCAGAGTGTTACAGTGAGGGGTGTGGGATATATCAGAGTGTTACAGTGAGTGGTGTGGGTTATATCAGAGTGTTACAGTGAGGGGTGTGGGATATATCAGAGTGTTACAGTGAGGGGTGTGGGATTATATCAGAGTGTTGCAGTGAGGGGTGTGGGGAATATCAGTGTTACAGTGAGGGGTGTGGGGTATATCAGAGTGTTACAGTGAGGGGTGTGGGGTATATCAGAGTGTTACAGTGAGGGGTGTGGGATATATCAGAGTGTTACAGTGAGTGGTGTGGGGTATATCAGAGTGTTACAGTGAGGGGTGTGGGATATATCAGAGTGTTACAGTGAGGGGTGTGGGATTATATCAGAGTGTTGCAGTGAGGGGTGTGGGGAATATCAGTGTTACAGTGAGGGGTGTGGGATATATCAGAGTGTTACAGTGAGGGGTGTGGGGTATATCAGTGTTACAGAGAGGGGTGTGGGGTATATCAGAGTGTTACAGTGAGGGGTGTGGGGTATATCAGTGTTACAGTGAGGGGTGTGGAGTATATCAGTGTTACAATGAGGGGTGTGGGGTATTTCAGAGTGTTACAGTGAGGGGTGTGGGGTATATCAGTGTTACAGTGAGTGGTGTGGGGTATATCAGTGTTACAGTGAGGGGTGTGGGGTATATCAGAGTGTTACAGAGAGGGGTCTGGGGTATATCAGTGTTACAGAGAGGGCTGTGGGGTATATCAGTGTTACAGTGAGGGGTGTGGGGTATATCAGAGTGTTACAGTGAGTGGTGTGGGGTATATCAGTGTTACAGTGAGGGGTGTGGGGTATATCAGAGTGTTACAGTGAGTGGTGTGGGGTATATCAGTGTTACAGTGAGGGGTGTGGGGTATATCAGAGTGTTACAGTGAGTGGTGTGGGGTATATCAGTGTTACAGTGAGGGGTGTGGGGTATATCAGAGTGTTACAGTGAGTGGTGTGGGGTATATCAGTGTTACAGTGAGGGGTGTGGGGTATATCAGTGTTACAGTGAGTGGTGTGGGGTATATCAGTGTTACAGTGAGGGGTGTGGGGTATATCAGAGTGTTACAGAGAGGGGTCTGGGGTATATCAGAGTGTTACAGTGAGGGGTGTGGGATATATCAGTGTTACAGTGAGGGGCGTGGGATTATATCAGAGTGTTACAGTGAGGGGTGTGGGGTATATCAGAGTGTTACAGTGAGGGGTGTGGGGTATATCAGTGTTACAGTGAGGGGCGTGAGGTATATCAGTGTTACAGTGAGGGGAGTGGGATATATCAGAGTGTTACAGTGAGGGGTGTGGGATATATCAGAGTGTTACAGTGAGGGGTGTGGGGTATATCAGTGTTACAGTGAGGGGCGTGGGATTATATCAGTGTTACAGTGAGGGGAGTGGGATATATCAGAGTGTTACAGTGAGGGGTGTGGGATATATCAGAGTGTTACAGTGAGGGGTGTGGGATATATCAGAGTGTTACAGTGAGGGGTGTGGGGAATATCAGAGTGTTACAGTGAGGGGTGTGGGATATATCAGAGTGTTACAGTGAGGGGAGTGGGATATATCAGAGTGTTACAGTGAGGGGTGTGGGATATATCAGAGTGTTACAGTGAGGGTTGTGGGGTATATCAGTGTTACAGTGAGGGGTGTGAGATATATCAGTGTTACAGTGAGGGGCGTGAGGTATATCAGTGTTACAGTGAGGGGAGTGGGATATATCAGAGTGTTACAGTGAGGGGTGTGGGATATATCAGAGTGTTACAGTGAGGGGTGTGGGGTATATCAGTGTTACAGTGAGGGGCGTGGGATTATATCAGAGTGTTACAGTGAGGGGTGTGGGGTATATCAGAGTGTTACAGTGAGGGGTGTGGGGTATATCAGTGTTACAGTGAGGGGTGTGGGGTATATCAGTGTTACAGTGAGGGGTGTGGGGTATATCAGAGTGTTACAGTGAAGGGTGTGGGGTATATCAGTGTTACAGTGAGGGGTGTGGGATATATCAGAGTGTTACAGTGAGGGGTGTGGGGTATATCAGTGTTACAGTGAGGGGTGTGGGGTATATCAGTGTTACAGTGAGGGGTGTGGGGTATATCAGAGTGTTATAGTGAGGGGTGTGGGGTATATCAGAGTGTTACAGTGAGGGGTATATCAGAGTGTTACAGTGAGGGGTGTGGGGTATATCAGAGTGTTACAGTGAGGGGTGTGAGATATATCAGAGTGTTACAGTGAGGGGTGTGGGATATATCAGGGTGTTACAGTGAGGGGTGTGGGATATATCAGAGTGTTACAGTGAGGGGTGTGGGATATATCAGAGTGTTACAGTGAGTGGTGTGGGTTATATCAGAGTGTTACAGTGAGGGGTGTGGGATATATCAGAGTGTGACAGTGAGGGGTGTGGGGTATATCAGAGTGTTACAGTGAGGGGTGTGGGATATATCAGGGTGTTACAGTGAGGGGTGTGGGATATATCAGAGTGTTACAGTGAGGGGTGTGGGATATATCAGAGTGTTACAGTGAGTGGTGTGGGTTATATCAGAGTGTTACAGTGAGGGGTGTGGGATATATCAGAGTGTTACAGTGAGGGGTGTGGGATTATATCAGAGTGTTGCAGTGAGGGGTGTGGGGAATATCAGTGTTACAGTGAGGGGTGTGGGGTATATCAGAGTGTTACAGTGAGGGGTGTGGGGTATATCAGAGTGTTACAGTGAGGGGTGTGGGATATATCAGAGTGTTACAGTGAGTGGTGTGGGGTATATCAGAGTGTTACAGTGAGGGGTGTGGGATATATCAGAGTGTTACAGTGAGGGGTGTGGGATTATATCAGAGTGTTGCAGTGAGGGGTGTGGGGAATATCAGTGTTACAGTGAGGGGTGTGGGATATATCAGAGTGTTACAGTGAGGGGTGTGGGGTATATCAGTGTTACAGAGAGGGGTGTGGGGTATATCAGAGTGTTACAGTGAGGGGTGTGGGGTATATCAGTGTTACAGTGAGGGGTGTGGAGTATATCAGTGTTACAATGAGGGGTGTGGGGTATTTCAGAGTGTTACAGTGAGGGGTGTGGGGTATATCAGTGTTACAGTGAGTGGTGTGGGGTATATCAGTGTTACAGTGAGGGGTGTGGGGTATATCAGAGTGTTACAGAGAGGGGTCTGGGGTATATCAGTGTTACAGAGAGGGCTGTGGGGTATATCAGTGTTACAGTGAGGGGTGTGGGGTATATCAGAGTGTTACAGTGAGTGGTGTGGGGTATATCAGTGTTACAGTGAGGGGTGTGGGGTATATCAGAGTGTTACAGTGAGTGGTGTGGGGTATATCAGTGTTACAGTGAGGGGTGTGGGGTATATCAGAGTGTTACAGTGAGTGGTGTGGGGTATATCAGTGTTACAGTGAGGGGTGTGGGGTATATCAGAGTGTTACAGTGAGTGGTGTGGGGTATATCAGTGTTACAGTGAGGGGTGTGGGGTATATCAGTGTTACAGTGAGTGGTGTGGGGTATATCAGTGTTACAGTGAGGGGTGTGGGGTATATCAGAGTGTTACAGAGAGGGGTCTGGGGTATATCAGAGTGTTACAGTGAGGGGTGTGGGATATATCAGTGTTACAGTGAGGGGCGTGGGATTATATCAGAGTGTTACAGTGAGGGGTGTGGGGTATATCAGAGTGTTACAGTGAGGGGTGTGGGGTATATCAGTGTTACAGTGAGGGGCGTGAGGTATATCAGTGTTACAGTGAGGGGAGTGGGATATATCAGAGTGTTACAGTGAGGGGTGTGGGATATATCAGAGTGTTACAGTGAGGGGTGTGGGGTATATCAGTGTTACAGTGAGGGGCGTGGGATTATATCAGTGTTACAGTGAGGGGAGTGGGATATATCAGAGTGTTACAGTGAGGGGTGTGGGATATATCAGAGTGTTACAGTGAGGGGTGTGGGATATATCAGAGTGTTACAGTGAGGGGTGTGGGGAATATCAGAGTGTTACAGTGAGGGGTGTGGGATATATCAGAGTGTTACAGTGAGGGGAGTGGGATATATCAGAGTGTTACAGTGAGGGGTGTGGGATATATCAGAGTGTTACAGTGAGGGTTGTGGGGTATATCAGTGTTACAGTGAGGGGTGTGAGATATATCAGTGTTACAGTGAGGGGCGTGAGGTATATCAGTGTTACAGTGAGGGGAGTGGGATATATCAGAGTGTTACAGTGAGGGGTGTGGGATATATCAGAGTGTTACAGTGAGGGGTGTGGGGTATATCAGTGTTACAGTGAGGGGCGTGGGATTATATCAGAGTGTTACAGTGAGGGGTGTGGGGTATATCAGAGTGTTACAGTGAGGGGTGTGGGGTATATCAGTGTTACAGTGAGGGGTGTGGGGTATATCAGTGTTACAGTGAGGGGTGTGGGGTATATCAGAGTGTTACAGTGAGGGGTGTGGGGTATATCAGTGTTACAGTGAGGGGTGTGGGATATATCAGAGTGTTACAGTGAGGGGTGTGGGGTATATCAGTGTTACAGTGAGGGGTGTGGGGTATATCAGTGTTACAGTGAGGGGTGTGGGGTATATCAGAGTGTTATAGTGAGGGGTGTGGGGTATATCAGAGTGTTACAGTGAGGGGTATATCAGAGTGTTACAGTGAGGGGTGTGGGGTATATCAGAGTGTTACAGTGAGGGGTGTGAGATATATCAGAGTGTTACAGTGAGGGGTGTGGGATATATCAGGGTGTTACAGTGAGGGGTGTGGGATATATCAGAGTGTTACAGTGAGGGGTGTGGGATATATCAGAGTGTTACAGTGAGTGGTGTGGGTTATATCAGAGTGTTACAGTGAGGGGTGTGGGATATATCAGAGTGTTACAGTGAGGGGTGTGGGGTATATCAGAGTGTTACAGTGAGGGGTGTGGGATATATCAGGGTGTTACAGTGAGGGGTGTGGGATATATCAGAGTGTTACAGTGAGGGGTGTGGGATATATCAGAGTGTTACAGTGAGTGGTGTGGGTTATATCAGAGTGTTACAGTGAGGGGTGTGGGATATATCAGAGTGTTACAGTGAGGGGTGTGGGATTATATCAGAGTGTTGCAGTGAGGGGTGTGGGGAATATCAGTGTTACAGTGAGGGGTGTGGGGTATATCAGAGTGTTACAGTGAGGGGTGTGGGGTATATCAGAGTGTTACAGTGAGGGGTGTGGGATATATCAGAGTGTTACAGTGAGTGGTGTGGGGTATATCAGAGTGTTACAGTGAGGGGTGTGGGATATATCAGAGTGTTACAGTGAGGGGTGTGGGATTATATCAGAGTGTTGCAGTGAGGGGTGTGGGGAATATCAGTGTTACAGTGAGGGGTGTGGGATATATCAGAGTGTTACAGTGAGGGGTGTGGGGTATATCAGTGTTACAGAGAGGGGTGTGGGGTATATCAGAGTGTTACAGTGAGGGGTGTGGGGTATATCAGTGTTACAGTGAGGGGTGTGGAGTATATCAGTGTTACAATGAGGGGTGTGGGGTATTTCAGAGTGTTACAGTGAGGGGTGTGGGGTATATCAGTGTTACAGTGAGTGGTGTGGGGTATATCAGTGTTACAGTGAGGGGTGTGGGGTATATCAGAGTGTTACAGAGAGGGGTCTGGGGTATATCAGTGTTACAGAGAGGGCTGTGGGGTATATCAGTGTTACAGTGAGGGGTGTGGGGTATATCAGAGTGTTACAGTGAGTGGTGTGGGGTATATCAGTGTTACAGTGAGGGGTGTGGGGTATATCAGAGTGTTACAGTGAGTGGTGTGGGGTATATCAGTGTTACAGTGAGGGGTGTGGGGTATATCAGAGTGTTACAGTGAGTGGTGTGGGGTATATCAGTGTTACAGTGAGGGGTGTGGGGTATATCAGAGTGTTACAGTGAGTGGTGTGGGGTATATCAGTGTTACAGTGAGGGGTGTGGGGTATATCAGTGTTACAGTGAGTGGTGTGGGGTATATCAGTGTTACAGTGAGGGGTGTGGGGTATATCAGAGTGTTACAGAGAGGGGTCTGGGGTATATCAGTGTTACAGAGAGGGGTCTGGGGTATATCAGTGTTACAGTGAGGGGTGTGGGGTATATCAGAGTGTTACAGAGAGGGGTCTGGGGTATATCAGTGTTACAGAGAGGGGTCTGGGGTATATCAGTGTTACAGAGAGGGCTGTGGTGTATATCAGTGTTACAGTGAGGGGTGTGGGGTATATCAGTGTTACAGTGAGGGGTGTGGGGTATATCAGTGTTACAGTGAGGGGTGTGGGGTATATCAGTGTTACAGTGAGGGGTGTGGGGTATATCAGTGTTACAGAGAGGGCTGTGGGGTATATCAGTGTTACAGTGAGGGGTGTGGGGTATATCAGAGTGTTACAGAGAGGGGTCTGGGGTATATCAGTGTTACAGAGAGGGGTCTGGGGTATATCAGTGTTACAGAGAGGGCTGTGGGGTATATCAGTGTTACAGTGAGGGGTGTGGGGTATATCAGTGTTACAGTGAGGTGTGTGGGGTATATCAGTGTTACAGTGAGGGGTGTGGGGTATATCAGAGTGTTACAGAGAGGAGTGTGGGGTATATCAGAGTGTTACAGAGAGGGGTGTGGGGTATATCAGAGTGTTACAGTGAGCGGTGTGGGGTATATCAGAGTGTTACAGTGAGGGGTGTGGGATATATCAGTGTTACAGTGAGGGGTGTGGGGTATATCAGTGTTACAATGAGGGGTGTGAGGTATATCAGTGTTACAGTGAGGGCTGTGGGATATATCAGTGTTACAGTGAGGGGTGTGGGTTATATCAGTGTTACAGTGAGGGGTGTGGGGTATATCAGTGTTACAATGAAGGGTGTGGGGTATATCAGAGTGTTACAGTGAGGGGTGTGGGGTATATCAGTGTTACAGTGAGGGGTGTGGGGTATATCAGAGTGTTACAATGAGGGGTGTGGGGTATATCAGTGTTACAATGAGGGGTGTGGGGTATATCAGTGTTACAGTGAGGGGTGTGGGGTATATCAGAGTGTTACAATGAGGGGTGTGGGGTATATCAGAGTTACAATGAGGGGTGTGGGATATATCAGTGTTACAATGAGGGGTGTGGGATATATCAGAGTGTTACAGTGAGGGGTGTGGGGTATATCAGTGTTACAATGAGGGGTGTGGGGTATATCAGTGTTACAGTGAGGGGTGTGGGGTATATCAGTGTTACAGTGAGGGGTGTGGGGTATATCAGTGTTACAGTGAGGGGTGTGGGGTATATCAGTGTTACAGTGAGGGGTGTGGGGTATATCAGTGTTACAGTGAGGTGTGTGGGGTATATCAGTGTTACAATGAGGTGTGTGGGGTATATCAGTGTTACAGTGAGGTGTGTGGGGTATATCAGTGTTACAATGAGGGGTGTGGGGTATATCAGAGTGTTACAATGAGGGGTGTGGGGTATATCAGAGTGTTACAGTGAGGGGTGTGGGGTATATCAGTGTTACAATGAGGGGTGTGGGGTATATCAGAGTGTTACAGTGAGGGGTGTGGGGTATATCAGTGTTACAATGAGGGGTGTGGGGTATATCAGAGTGTTACAATGAGGGGTGTGGGGTATATCAGAGTGTTACAGTGAGGGGTGTGGGGTATATCAGTGTTACAATGAGGGGTGTGGGGTATATCAGAGTGTTACAGTGAGGGGTGTGGGGTATATCAGTGTTACAATGAGGGGTGTGGGGTATATCAGAGTGTTACAGTGAGGGGTGTGGGGTATATCAGAGTGTTACAGTGAGGGGTGTGGGGTATATCAGAGTGTTACAGTGAGGGGTGTGGGGTATATCAGAGTGTTACAATGAGGGGTGTGGGGTATATCAGTGTTACAATGAAGGGTGTGGGGTATATCAGTGTTACAGTGAGGGGTGTGGGGTATATCAGTGTGACAGTGAGGGGTGTGGGGTATATCAGTGTTACAATGAGGGGTGTGGGGTATATCAGAGTGTTACAGGAAGGGATTTTATTTTAACATTGCTAATTATTTTGCTCCTTCTGTTTTTCCTTCTGGGGCTTCCTCAGTAACCTGGAGGTGTGGAAACTGTGGGTCCAACTGCGACGCAGTGAACCCAACCTGCTGGGTAACCTGGAGGATTTCCTCTGCAAGGTGACTGCTCAGATTCAGGAGTCTGAGAGCGAGAAGGCGGATTTGGAACACATGCTGAAAAAGTAAGTGATACAAAGCCAAATTGCCAATATCTTGTTCCTGTCCACGCACCTGAACAGCTGACCTGTACACAAACTGCTGCCTTCAACCAGTCCACACAGTCACACAATGCTAACCTCTCGGTACAAAGACTAATCTCCAAATCTGAAAGGTCTGGAATGTCTCGGAGAGGAAATGTTTCACTGAACAACACCCAGACTCAATCCTCCTGATAGAATCCTTTTGAAATAGAGTAAGGTGAGGAACAGTGGAGGATGATTAAATCTTCAGTGTCTTTGTGTGGAGATCATTTAAATGTCACAGAGAGGTGCAGAAAATGATCCGAGAGGTGAATAAGAATATATGTAGTTGAAGAAATCGGAGCAGGAGAAGGCCATTTGGCCCTTTGAGCCTGCTACACCATGGTACCTGATCATGGCTGAACCCGTAGGTCCACTACTCGCATCATCACCATATCCTTTCATTCCCTTCCATCAAGCTCTGCCTCGCATATTCTCAATGTGGAGATGCCGGCGTTGGGCTGGGGTAAACACAGTAAGAAGTCTCACAACACCAGGTTAAAGTCCAACAGGTTTATTTGGTAGCAAAAGCCACTCGCTTTCGGAGCGCTGCTCCTTCGTCAGGTAAGTGGGAGTTCTGTTCACAAACAGGGCATATAAAGGCAAAAACTCAGTTTACAAAATAATGGTTGGAATGCTAATCAAGTCTTAAAGGTACAGACAATGTGAGTGGAGAGAGGGTTAAACACAGGTTAAAGAGATGTGTATTGTCTCCAGCCAGGACAGTTAGTGAGACTTTGCAAGTCGTGGGGGTTACAGATAGTGTGACATGAACCCAAGATCCCGGTTGAGGCCGTCCTCATGTGTGCGGAACTTGGCTATCAGTTTCTGCTCAGTGACTCTGCGCTGTCGTCTGCCGTGAAGGCCGCCTTGGAGAACGCTTACCTGAAGATCAGGGGCCAAATGCCCGTGACCGCTGAAGTGTTCCCCAAAAGTAAGAGAACAGTCTTGCCTGGTGATTGTCGAGCGGTGTTCATTCATCCGTTGTCGTAGCGTCTGCATGGTTTCCCCAATGTACCATGCCTCGGGACATCCTTTCTTGCAGTGTATCAGGTAGACAACATTGGCCGAGTTGCAAGAGTAGGTACCGTGTACCTGGTGGATGGTGTTCTCACGTGAGATGATGGCATCCGTGTCGATGATCCGGCACGTCTTGCAGAGGTTGCTGTGGCAGGATTGTGTGGTGTTGTGGTCACTGTTCTCCTGAAGGCTGGGTAGTTTGCTGCGGACAATGGTCTGTTTGAGGTTGTGCGGTTGTTTGAAGGCGAGAAGTGGGGGTGTGGGGATGGCCATGGTGAGATGTTCGTCTTCATCAATGACATGTTGAAGGCTCCGGAGAAGATGCCGTAGCTTCTCCGCTCCGGGGAAGTACTGGACGACGAAGGGTACTCTGTCCGCCGTGTCCCGTGTTTGTCTTCTGAGGAGGTCGGTGTGGTTTTTTGCTGTGGCCCGTCGGAACTGTCGATCGATGAGTCGAGCGCCATATCCTGTTCTTATGAGGGCATCTTTCAGCGTCTGGAGGTGTCTGTTGCGATCCTCCTCATCTGAGCAGATCCTGTGTATACGGAGGGCTTGTCCGTAGGGGATGGCTTCTTTAACGTGTTTAGGGTGGAAGCTGGAGAAGTAGAGCATCGTGAGGTTATCCGTGAGCTTGCGGTACAGTGAAGTGCTGAGGTAGCCGTCCTTAATAGAGATGCGTGTGTCCAAGAATGCAACCGATTCCGCTTGGGCACAACACAACGCCATCCGCGCTCTCAAGACCAACCGCAACATTGTCATCAAACCAGCAAAGGAGGGGCCATCGTCATACTGAACAGAACAGATTACAGCAAAGATGTGTACCGACAACTGAACAACGAGGAACACTACAGACAGTTACCCGCAGATCCAACCAAAGAACACACCCGTCAACTCAACAGATTGATCAAGACCTTTGATCCGGACCTTCAGAGCACCCTCCGTGCTTTCATCCCACGTACTAGCCGCATTGGAAATCTCTACTGCCTCCCAAAGATACACAAGGCAAACACACCCGGCCGTCCCATCATATCGGGCAATGGGACCCCGTGCGAGAACCTCTCTGGCTACGTCGAGGGCATCCTGAAACCCATTGTAAAAAGAACCCCCAGCTTTTGTCGCAACACTATGGACTTCCTACAGAAACTCAGCACACATGGAGCAGTTGAACCAGGAGCACTCCTCGTCACAATGGATGTCTCGGCACTCTACACCAGCATCCCCCACGAGGATAGCATTGCTGCAACTGCCTCAGTACTCAACGCCGACAACTGCCAGTCTCCAGATGCAATTTTATCTGGACCACAATGTCTTCACCTTCAACAACCAGTTCTTCATCCAGACACACGGAACAGCCATGGGGACCAAATCCGCACCTCAATATACCAACATCTTCATGCACAGGTTCGAACAAGACCTCTTCACCGCACAGTACCTTCAACTGATGCTATACACTCGATACATCGATGACATTTTCTTCCTTTGGACTCATGGTGAACAATCACTGAAACAACTATATGATGACATCAACAAGTTCCATCCCACCATCAGACTCACCATGGACTACTCTCCGGAATCGGTTGCATTCTTGGACACACGCATCTCCATTAAGGACGGCCACCTCAGCACTTCACTGTACTGCAAGCCCACGGATAACCTCACGATGCTCCACTTCTTCAGCTTCCACCGTAAACACGTTAAAGAAGCCATCCCCTACGGACAAGCCCTCCGTATACACAGGATCTGCTCGGATGAGGAGGATCGCAACAGACACCTCCAGACGCTGAAAGATGCCATCATAAGAACAGGATATGGCGCTCGACTCATCAATCGACAGTTCCGACGGGCCAAAGCGAAAAACCGCACCGACCTCCTCAGAAGACAAACACGGGACACGGCGGACAGAGTACTCTTCGTCGTCCAGTACTTCCCCGGGGCGGTGAAGCTACGCCATCTTCTCCAGAGCCTTCAACATGTCATTGATGAAGACGAACATCTCCCCAAGGCCATCCCCACACCCCCACTTCTTGCCTTCAAACAACCGCACAACCCCAAACAGACTATTGTCCACAGCAAACTACCCAGTCTTCAGGAGAACAGTGACCACGACACCACACAACCCTGCCACAGCAACCTCTGCAAGACGTGCCGGATCATCGACACGGATGCCATCATCTCATGTGAGAACACCATCCACCAGGTACACGGTACATACTCTTGCAACTTGGCCAATGTTGTCTACCTGATACGCTGCAGGAAAGGATGTCCCGAGGCATGGTACATTGGGGAGACCACGCAGACGCTACGACAACGGATGAATGAACACCACTCGACAATCACCAGGCAAGAGTGTTCTCTTCCTGTTGGGGAACACTTCAGCGGTCACGGGCATTCGGCCTCTGGTCTTCGGGTAAGCGTTCTCCAAGGCGGCCTTCACGACACACAACAGCGCAGAGTCGCTGAGCAGAGACTGATAGCCAAGTTCCACACACATGAGGACGGCCTCAACCGGGATCTTGGGTTCATGTCACACTATCTGTAACCCCCACGACTTGCCTGGGCTTGCAAAATCTCACTAACTGGCTGGAGACAATACACATCTCTTTAACTTGTGTTTAACCCTCTCTCCACTCACATTGTCTGTACCTTTAAGACTTGATTAGCTGTATAGACTCCCATTCCAACCATTATTTTGTAAATTGAGTTTGCGTCTTTATATGCCCTGTTTGTGAACAGAATTCCCACTCACCTGACGAAGGAGCAGCGCTCTGAAAGCTAGTGGCTTTTGCTACCAAATAAACCTGTTGCATTTTCTCCACAGCCCGGCCCACACAGCTCTTGAGAACAGAGAAATACAAAGATTCTAATTCTTATGAATGACCAACTTAAGAACTTTCTCCCTTCACTCTCCTGAATGGCCAACCTCTTATTCTGAAGCAGCACACCTCCACCAATCTCCCAGGGTCTAGATTCCCCCAGCCGAATAAATATATTCTCCTCATCTATCCTGGAAAGCCCTTCAAAATTCATATGTTTCAGTGAGATCAACACTCTCCCGATTTCCTCTAAACTCCAGAAATGAGTGCCTCAATTTACTCAATCTCTCCTCGAAGAACAATCTCCTCATCCCAGAATCCAGCCCAGTTGCACTCTCTCTAGGGTTGGTAGGACCTCCCTCAGGGAAGGAGTTTACAACTACGCACCGTACTCCTTGAGGTGGCCTCACCTAATACCCCACTCCATCGTTATAATAAATCTTATTCACTCTTAGAATCCAATCCCTTTATTACAAACTGGGCACGATTCTCCCGTTCTGAGGCTAAGTGCCCACATTGGTGGGAAAACGGGGAGTGTTTCCCGTTGGCATTGGCAGTGTCTTTCACTTGTGATCCACTCACCTGAAAGATGAAAATAAGTTCATTTCGGACAACCTGCCGGCCACACCCACTGTTCAGAAACCAGGCGGCCATTTTAAAATGGCGACCAGATCTCTGTGCTCTGAGACAGGCCCCGGCCCACACAAAAAATGAAATGGTGCCCCCACACTTACCAGAGGAGGTACCAACAACCCCGCACTAAAGAGGGGCAGCCTCCCCCCCACTCACAAATAATGAGTAAAACCCCCTCCAAACCATGCAGGCATGAGGGTGACCCCACTCACCCTTTTCCCCACTCAGCCCCCTTTCCCCCTAAGAAACCCCACTCAGTCCCTCTGACCCCTCACTCAGGCCCCCCTTACCCCTCAGACCCCCCCTCACAGACTCTATTCCTATTCACACACACCCCATCCCCCCACTCAAAATTCCGTCAGGCCAGGCGCCTTGACTGTGCCAACAGTGCACTGCATCCAGGCACCGACTGCCTTGGTCCGGAGGGGGGCCTAGGAGGTAGGTCCAGTGGTCATTTGCCCATCTGCTGCGTCCCTCTGGGGTTGGGTGAACTCGAACTGGGGGGCAAGGAGTTGACCTCACCGCTCTCTGCCAGGATGGAGGTGCCGTGGCTGGACTGCCCCTTCGAGCCCTGGCAGAGCTGAAGATCACCGTTGGCGTGGTGATTCCACGCAGCTCTGTCATCAATTCCAGTCTGTCAGCTGTAAAAAATCTGAAGTGGCCCGGTCACTTTAATCTCCATGTCCCCCGTCACCTGGTAGGATATATATCATTGCAGCACCCCCTTCTGCAGCAGAGATTTTCCTTTCTCCCTGTCAGGTGCAGTCAACCATGAAGGGAAATCAAAATAAACACAGGTGGCTGGAGGATGAGGAAAATCCATTGATCTGACAGCTGAATCTTTTGTGGGGCACTGCACATTGAATTTAGAATCATAGAATCCCGACAATACAGAAGGAGGCCATTCGGCCCATTGATTCTCTACCAACCGTATGCCACCCAGGCCCTATTCCCGTAACCCCACACATTTACCCTGCTAATCCTCAAGACACCAAGGGGCAATTTAGCATGGCCAATCAACCTAACCTGCGCATCTTTGGACTGTGGGAGGAAACCGGAGCACCCAGAGGAAACCCACGCAGACACGAGGAGAATGTGCAAACTCTACACAGACAGTCACCCGAGGTCGGAATTGAAGCCAGGTCCCTGGGGCTGTGAGTGCTGTCCCTGTGCCACCCCATGTGAGTTTGTTACAGATCAAAGGCTTCAAGTGCAATGGAGAGGGTTTCAATGATTTCAGCTTGCTGGGAAGCCTCAGCAACTTCAAATCAAAGATGGGACCCCTGATTTTTCAGCTCGGGGCAAGGACACTACCTCTGTATCCGATTCTTGTCATTCTGTATTATCAAACGCCTGGTGAGATTTGGAAATAGTCTTATCAACCATCCCTGTAACTATCTGCCAGGGTCAATGGAAAAGCAGCTCAAAACTGTGATGTTAAAAATCAGAGCTGGTGAGGCTGCCGACTGCTGGGTTCCCCTGGCCAGAACTCACATCGCTGCTTCTTTTTCAGGAGGATGGCAGAACACAACACCGATGTTCAGAGACTCTCTGAAGAAATGGAGCTTCAAATCAACAAAGAGAAGCAAAGGATGGAGAATGAAGTGAGTGTCACAAGCTGTGAGAGCAAGGTCTGAATGAGCAGAGAGAGCATGAGTGAGAGCAAGGTCTGAATGAGCGAGCATGGCCTCACCTCACCTCCAGCCAAGGCCCAGTATATACTGATCTAACACATTACATTGAGTCTCTCTATCACTGATACAGGTTTGCATTCCAGTTTAAGTTTATTTCTTGGAAATAAGTGGACATATTAGTGAGGCAACATGGTTTTGTGAAGGGGAGGTCGTGTCTCACGAACTTGATCGAGTTTTTCGAGGAAGTGATGAAGATGATTGATGAGGGTAGGGCAGTGGGTGTTGTCTACATGGACTTCAGTAAGGCCTTTGACAAGGTCCCTCATGGCGGACTGGTGCAGAAGGTGAAGTCGCATGGGATCAGAGGCGAGCTGGCAAGGTGGACACAAAACTGGCTCGGTCATAGAAGACAGAGGGTAGCAGTGGAAGGGTGCGTTTCTGAATGGAGGGCTGTGACAAGTGGTGTTCCTCAGGGATCAGTGCTGGGACCTTTGCTGTTTGTAATATATGTAAATGATTTGGAGGAAAATGTAACTGGATTGATTAGTAAGTTTGCAGACGACACAAAGGTTGGTGGATTTGCAGATAGCGATGAGGACCATCTGAGGATACAGCAGGATATAGATCGGTTGGAGGGTTGGGCGGAGAGGTGGCAGATGGAGTTTAATCTGGACAAATGTGAGGTAATGCATTTTGGAAGGTCTAATACAAATAGGAAATATACAGTAGATGGCAGAACCCTTAAGAGTATTGATAGGCAAAGGGATCTGGGTGTACAGGTACACAGGTCACTGAAAGTGGCAATGCAGGTGGAGAAGGTAGTCAAGAAGGCATACGGCATGCTTGCCTTCATCGGCCGGGGCATTGAGTTTAAAAATTGGCAAATCATGTTGCAGCTTTATAGAACATTAGTTAGGCTGCATTTGGAATATAGTGTTCAATTCTGGTCGCCACACTACCAGAAGGATGTGGAGGCTTTGGAGAGGGTACAGAAAAGATTTACCAGGATGGTGCCTGGTATGGAGGGCATCAGCTATGAGGAGAGGTTGAAGAAACTGGGTTTGTTCTCACTGGAACAACGGAGGTTGAGAGGTGACCTGATAGAAGTCTACAAGATTATGAGAGGCATGGATAGAGTGGGTAGTCAGAAGCTTTTTCCCAGAGTGGAAGAGTCAATTACTAGGGGACAAAGGTTTAAGGTGCGAGGGGCAAGGTTTAAAGGAGATGTACGAGGCCGATATTTTACACAGAAGGTGGTGGGTGCCTGGAATTCGTTGCTCGGGGAGGTAGTGGAAGCGGATACGATAGTGACTTTTAATGGGCGTCTTGACAAATAGATGAATAGGATGGGAATAGTGGGATACGGTCCCCGGAAGGATAGGGGGTTTTAGTTAAGTCGGGTGACATGGTCGGTGCCGGCTTGGAGGGCCGAAGAGCCTGTTCCTGCACTGTAATTTTCTTTGTTCTTTGCTCTTTATTAGTGTCACAAGTAGGCTTACATTAACACTGCAATGAAGTTACTGTGAAAATCCCCCAGTCGCCACACTCCATTTCGGGTACACTGAGGGAGAATTTAGCTTGACCAATGCACCTAACCAGCATGTCTTTCAGACTGTGGGAGCAAACCGGAGCACCCGGAGGAAACCCACACAGACACGGGGAGAACGTGCAGAGTCAGCACAGACAGACAGTGACCCGAGCCGGGAATTGAACCTGGGTCCCTGGCGCTGTGAGGCAGCAGTGCTAACCGCTGTGCCACTATGCCACCCCCAAGTTTAAGAGGGGGGAATGTGGTAGCAACAGGGAACAGAATGGTCGTGAGGAACCAAAAGAGAAAATGTGGAAAACCTCAGCAGGTCTGGCAGCATCTGTGAGGAGAGAAAAGAGCTGACGTTTCGAGTCCAAACGACCCTTTGTCAAAGCTAAAAGGCAGAGAAAGTGGGAGATATTTATACTGCAGGGGGAGGGAATGAAAAATGAGTCATAGCCACCGAAACCAGGGAAAAAGGCTGCTAATGGCAGTCCACAGAGAGAATAAAGGGTGTGAATGGCCAAACGGCAGAGAAGCTGAAATCAGAGGGTAAGCTCTGAAAGATGAAGATGTTGGGGGGCGGGGGCGGGGGATGGGGGGACGGGGGGAATGGGGGGCCGGGGGGGCGGGGCTAGGACCCATGCGGGTACCATTGCTACTCCTTTGCTTTGGAGAAAGTGGGGTGTGTTAAAGGAGAAGTTGTTGAGAGATAGAACGAGTTCAGCCAGGCGGAGGAGAATGGTGGTGGATGGGAATTGTTCAGGTCTCTTCAAGAAAGAAGGCCGTCCTGGTGTGGGATGGAGGTGTAGAGAGATTGCACATCCATGGTGAATAGGAGGCGGTTAGGGCCTGTGAACTGGAAGCTGTCAATATGATGCAGGGCATTAGAGGAATCCCGGATGTAGGTGGGGAGGGAATGGACCAGAGGAGTGAGGATGGAGTCAGGGAAGAGGAAATAAGTTCAATGGGGCAGGAGCTGACACAGTGGGCCCACCAGGATAGTCCTTTTTGTGGATTTTGGGAAGTAGGTAGTTCAGTGGGGCAGGAGCTACACTTGTCTTTTTATGGGGTATGTGGAACATTCCTTGTCCCAGGCCGACCCAGGTCCCCTCCCACAACTCCTTTACCGGTACATCGATGACTATTTTGGTGCCGCTTCATAGCCTCATCCGGACCTCGAAAAATTCATCAACTTCGCTTCCAGCTTCCACCCCTCCATCGCGTTCACTTGGTCCATCTCGGACACTTGCCTTCCCTTCCTTGAGCTTTGTGTCTCCATTTCCGGCAATAGACTATCTACCAATATCCATTACAAACCCACTGACTCCCACAGCTATCTGGACTACAGCTCTTCGCACCCTACATCCTGTAAGGACTCCATCCCTTTCTCTCAGCTCCTTCGCCTCCGTCGCATTTGTTCCGATGATGCCACTTTCCAAAGTGGTGCTTTTGATATGTGCTCCTTTTTCCTCAACCGTGGCTTCCCACCTATAGTTGTTGACAGGGCCCTCAACAGCGTGCAGTCCATCTCCTGCGCCATGACCCTCATCCCCTCCCCTCCCTCCCAGAACAAGGATAGAGTCCCCTTGTTTTCACATTTCACCCCACCAGCCTCTGCATGCAAAGCATAATCTTCCGCCATTTTCGCCAACTCCAGCGTGATGCCACCACCAAACACATCTTCCCTTCACTCCCTCTGTCAGCATTCCGCAGAGACCCTCCAGATATGAGGAGGTGTCTTTAATCCTGACATCGGGCAGACAAGAACATTCAGAGTTCCTGCTTAGTCTTCCTCGCGACCATAAAAGCAAATCACTGCGGATGCTGGAATCTGAAACCAAAAGAGAAAATGCTGGAAAATCTCAGCAGGTCTGGCAGCGTCTGTGAGGAGAGAAAAGAGCTGACATTTCGAGTCCAGGCGACCCTTTGTCAAAACTAAAAGGCATAGAAAGTGGGAGATATTTACACTGCAGGGTGAGGGAATGAAAGATGAGTCATAGCCACAGAAACCAACTAATAGTTGTCCACAGAGAGTATCCGGGATAACCGAGTCCACTCCTCCACTATACCCAACACCTCTCCCATCACTCCTGGCACCTTCCCATGCAATCACAGAAGGTGTAACACCTGCCCCTTTACCTCTTCCATGTTCACCATCCAAGGTCCAAAACCTTCATTCCAGGTTAAGCAGCGTTTCACTTACACCTCTGTCAATTGGATCTATTGCATTCGCTGCTCCCAATGTGGTCTCCTCTATAATCGGAGAGACCAAGCGTAGACTGGGTGATCGCTTTGCTGAGCACCTTCGGTCTGTGCGCAATCAGGACCCTGACCTTGCGGTTGCTGCCATTTTAACACACGATCCTGCTCCCGTGCCCACATGTCTGTCCTTGGCCTGCTGTAATGTTCCAGTGAAGCTCAACGCAAACTGGAGGAACAGCATCTCATCTTCCGGCTCGGCACTTTACAGCCTTCCAGTCTCAACATCGAATTCAACAACTTCAGATGATTTGCTCGACCCCACCTCGATCTATTTGTTTTCATTTTATTTTATTTTAGTTTTTACTGTTCTCTACCTTTTATTTCTTTATTGTCTTTCTTAATTTTTCTCCCTCCCCCGCACTCTTTCCCCCTTCCCTTACCTTCCCCCTTTGCTTCCCCTTTTCTAAATTTTACCTCTGTCCCATCCATTCCCCCTCTTCCCCCAACATCTTCATCTGTCACAGTTTACCCTCTGATTTCAGTTTCTCTGCCTTTGGCCATTCACACCCTTTATTCTCTCTGTGGGCTGCCATTAGCAGCCTTTTCCCCTGGTTTCTGTGGCTATGACTCATCTTTCATTCCCTCCCCCTGCAGTATAAATATCTCCCACATTCTATGCCTTTTAGTTTTGACAAAGAGTCATCTGGACTCGAAATGTCAGCTCTTTTCTCTCCTCACAGACACTGCCAGACCTGCTGAGATTTTCCAGCATTTTCTCTTTTGGTTTCAGATTCCAGCATCCGCAGTGATTTGCTTTTATGGTGGTGAGGAAGACTGAGCAGGAACTCTGAATGTTCTTGTCTGCCCGACGTTAGGATTAAAGACACCTCCTCATGTCTGGAGATGAATCTGGGCTGGGAGGGGATGGATCTGTTGTTATTGAGATAGGAAGCAATGACATGGTAGAATCTGGAATGAAACTCCACCGAGAGAGATTGAGGAGTTCAGATCCAAACGGAAACAAGGGAATGTCAAAAGTAATCACTCCTGGATTGTTACCCAAGCCAAATGGCTCAGGGTCAAGCGGATTAAAGAATTAAACACATGATGGTGCGGGACATTGGCACCGGTATTGGGGTAAGAGTGAATTGTTCCACTGAGATGGGCTCACATAGATTGGACAAATCAAATGAGCAAATATAGTCTGAAAGGTGATTTTATAGAATGCTTTTGCACTAGTTTTCAGAAACTATACATTGGCAAACCAACTGGGTATGAAGGTACAAAAACAGTGACATCAGCTCTGATGAAGGGTCACCCAGACTCGAAACATTGGCTCTATTCTCTCTCCACAGAGACTGTCAGACCTGCTGAGATTTTCCAGCATTTTCTGTTTTTGTTTCAGATTCCAGCATCCGCAGCATTTTGCTTTAATACTATACGGGTGTGAAGGTATTTTACTTGCAGTGTTATGCAGAGACAGGTTTAATTCATTATCACATTGTCAACGATCCACTGGGTGGCGATATAAGACAACTGAATTCAATGTTAAGGTTTACAGTCATGAAGTGGAGATGCCGGCGTTGGACTGGGGTAAACACAGTAAGAAGTCTCACAACACCAGGTTAAAGTCCAACAGGTTTATTTGGTAGCAAAAGCCACTAGCTTTCGGAGCGCTGCCCCTTCATCAGGTGAGTGGGAGTTCTGTTCACAAACAGGGCATACAAAGACACAAACTCAATTTATAGAATAATGATTGGAATGCGAGTCTTTACAGCTAATCAAGTCTTAAAGGTACAGACAATGTGAGTGGAGAGAGGGTTAAGCACAGGTTAAAGAGATGTGTATTGTCTCCAGACAGGACAGTTAGTGAGATTTTACAAGCCCAGGCAAGTCGTGGGAGTTACAGATAGTGTGACATAAACCCAATATCCCGGTTGAGGCCGTCCTCATGTGTGCAGAACTTGGCTATCAGTCTCTGCTCAGCGACTCTGCGCTGTTGTGTGTTGTGAAGGCCGCCTTGGAGAACGCTTACCCGAAGATCAGAGGCCGAATGCCCGTGACCGCTGAAGTGTTCCCCAACAGGAAGAGAACACTCTTGCCTGGTGATTGTCGAGCGGTGTTCATTCATCCGTTGTCGTAGCGTCTGCATGGTTTCCCCAATGTACCATGCCTCGGGACATCCTTTCCTGCAGCGTATCAGGTAGACAACGTTGGCCGAGTTGCAAGAATATGTACCGTGTATGTAACAACCGCACAACCTCAAACAGACCATTGTCCGCAGCAAACTACCCAGCCTTCAGGAGAACAGTGACCACAACACCACACAATCCTGCCACAGCAACCTCTGCAAGACATGCCGGATCATCGACATGGATGCCATCATCTCACGTGAGAACACCATCCACCAGGTACACGGTACCTACTCTTGCAACTTGGCCAACGTTGTCTACCCGATAAGCTGCAGGAAAGGATGTCCCGAGGCATGGTACATTGGGGAAACCATGCAGACGCTACGACAATGGATGAATGAACACCGCTCGACAATCACCAGGCAAGACTGTTCTCTTCCTGTTGGGGAACACTTCAGCGGTCATGGGCATTCGGCCTCTGATCTTCGGGTAAGCGTTCTCCAAGGCGGCCTTCACGACACATGACAGCGCAGAGTCACTGAGCAGAGTCTGATAGCCAAGTTCCGCACACATGGGGACGGCCTCAACTGGGACCTTGAGTTCATGTCACACTATCTGTAACCCCCACGACTTGCCTGGGCTTGCAAAATCTCACTAACTGTCCTGTCTGGAGACAATACACATCTCTTTAACCTGTGCTTAATGTTCTCTCCACTCACATTGTCTGTACCTTTAAGAGTTGATTACCTGTAAAGACTCGCATTCCAACCATTATTTTGTAAATTGAGTTTGTGTCTTTGTACGCCCTGTTTGTGAACTGAAATCCCACTCACCTGACGAAGGAGCAGCGCTCCGAAAGCTAGTGGTGTTTGCTACCAAATAAACCTGTTGGACTTGAACCTGGTGTTACAAGGTTTACAATGACAGACTCCAGTGCCAAACAAGAATCTTAACCTTGAATAAAGCCAGTTATATAGGTATGAGGGCAGAGCGAGCTAAAGTTCATTAGGAAAATCGAGTAAAAGGTATTGCCCTGATTCCAAAGATATGTAGAGGGACAGGTAGTATTGAGGAAGCAGGGAGGCTGCAGAAGGACTTGGACAGGTTAGGAGAGTGGGCAAAGAGGTGGCAGATGGAATACAATGTGGAAAAGTGTGAGGTTATGCACTTTGGAAGGAGGAATGGAGGCATGGACTATTTTCTAAATGGGGAAATGCTTAGGAAATCAGAAACACAAAGGGACTTGGGAGCCCTTGTTCAAGATTCTCTTAAGGTTAATGTGCAGGTTCAGTCGGCAGTTAGGAAGGCAAATGTAGCATTCATGTCGAGAGGGCTAGAATACAAGGGCAGGGATGTACTTCTGAGGCTGTATAAGGCTCTGATCAGACTCCATTTGGAGTATTGTGAGCAGTTTTGGGCCCCGTATCTCAGGAAGGGCGTACTGGCCTTGGAAAGGTTCCAGAGGAGGTTCACAGGAATGATCCCTGGAATGAAGAGCTTGTCGTATGAGGAACGGTTGAGGACTCTGTGCCTGTACTCGTTGGAGTTTAGAAGGATGAGGGGGGATCTTATTGAAACTTACAGGATACTGTGAGGCCTGGAAAGAGTGGTCGTGGAGAGGATGTTTCCACTAGTAGGAAAAACTAGAACCAGAGGGCACAACCTCAGGCTAAAGGGATGATCCTTTAAAACAGGGATGAGGAGGAATTTCTTCAGCCAGAGAACAAACAAAAAACAAAGAACAAAGAACAATGCAGCACAGGAACAGGCCCTTCGGCCCTCCAAGCCCGCGCCGCTCCCCGGTCCAGGATTGAATCCTGAATCCAGGATCCCCGCCCAATTTTCCAGCCAGAGAGTGGTGAATCTGTGGAACTCTTTGCCGCAGAAGGCTGTGGAGGCCAGGTCACTGAGTGTCTTTAAGACAGAGATAGATAGGTTCTTGATTGATAAGGGGATCAGGGGTTATGGGAAAAAGGCAGGAGAATGGGGATGAGAAAAATATCATCCATGATTGAATGACAGAGCAGACTTGATGGGCTAAAAGGAACAGCAATATCTTTTCAAATCAGGATGGTGAGTGACTTGGAATTTTGTGCTATTCCCATGTATCTGTTGCCTTTGTCCTTTAGGTGGTAGAGGTTGTGGGTTTGGAAGGTGCTGTCAAAGGAACCTTGGGTGAGTTGATGGTACACACGGTTCCCACTGTGCGTTGGTGGTGTTGAGAATGGATATTGAAGATAATAGATAGGGTGCCAATCAAGCAGGCTGCTTTGTCCTGGATGGTGTTGAGCTTCTTGGGTGTTGTTGGAGCTGCACTCATCCAGGCAAGTGGAGATTATTCTATCACTCTCCAGATTTGTGCTTTGTAAATGGTGGACAGTGTTGCGGGGTTAGGAGGTGAGTTACTCACTGCAGGATTCCCAGCCTCTGACCTGCTCTTGTAGCCTCAGTATTTATCTGGCTAGTCCAGTTCAGGTTTCTGGTCAATGGTAACCCCCAGGATGTTGATGGTGGGGGATTCAGCACTGAAAAGGCCATTGAATGTCCAAGGGCGATGATTAGATTCTCTCTTACTGGAGATGGTCCAAACACAACCCCAGGAACCCCTCATTCCATCTCTCAGAGAGACTGGGTGCTGCATCCATCTCCCACAATGGCAGTGCCCTTTCTGCCTGTATGAGGACTTGCAGGTCCGAACACAACCCCAGGAGCCCCTCCAGGTGGCGTGTGCCCTACAGGAACGGAATTCAGGCATGATTTCCCTAACAACTATCTTGACTCTTCTGAGTTTGATTTGCAGTGTGCATGATGACGGGGTTAGTCCTACTGTGAAATCCATGGGGCTTTCCTTCAAACTGACAGCTTTATGGTCACTGAGTCTGATTTCCAATTGTTTTAGAAATTCTCAAAGTGCTGTGGTGAAATCTGAACTCTCTTTCTCCGTCTTGTTATTCCAGCAATATAGCCACTTCACTGCTGTAACCCTAAACATACAGGTAACACTCATCCCCCCAGTCATACACTTCTCTCTGTCCTTTCAGAATATTGTGAAACTCCACACTCAGAGTCAGGACTTACAAAAGGAGTTAGACAGCAAACAGGAGGAAGTGCAACAACTGGCGCAGACACGGGCACAGGTAAGTCAGATGGTCTTTCCCAGATGCTACTCACCTGCCACATGTTAAATTACCCCTTCCACATGTGCAATCAGGTCTGTCCACACTGGACTCCTCCTCCTCCTGGAGACGAGGGCTCTGGTAAATTGATGAACCCGACCACCCTCGATTCGCACCTCGATCAAACGTTCTTGGCACCCAGAAAATGGAGAAAGATGACAGAGCCAAACAAAGAGGCGAGAGGAAATCTGTAAAAAATTCCAGGCTAATTAGCATTGGAAAGAGGAACTAATGAAGGTGAATTCATAGAATTACACTAGAAATATACAGCACAAAAACAGCCATTTGACCCTTCATGTTTGCATTTATGTGCCACACGAGCCTCCTCCCACCTTACCTCACCTAACATAACAAACGCATCCTTCTATTGCTTTATCATAGGATCCCTAGAGTGCAGAAAGAGGCCATTCAGCCCATCGAGTCTGCACTGACAGCAATCCCACCCAGGTCCGATCCCCATAATCCCCTGCTGATCCCCTGACACTAGGGTCAATTTAGCATGGTCAATCAACGTAACCCGCACGTCTTTGGACTGTGGGAGGAAACCGGAGCACCCGGCGGAAATCCACGCAGACACAAAGAGAATGTGCAAACTCCACACAGACAGTGACCCAAGCCAGGAATCGAACCTGGATCCCTGGAGTGTGAGGCAGCAGTGCTAGCCACCGTGCCGCACTCATGTGTTTATCCCGTTTCTCCTTAAATGTATCCATTTTATTCACCTTGAACAAGTTCCATTCTATTCCCTTCTGCCAAGGGCAGAATTTTTATTTTTGGGTCAGGACCCCAGTATTGGGGTCAAATTGGGGTTATGACCCTACACTCTGCGGTAAACAGTCACCTGGAAGTGATTTGCCCCAAATTGGCCAATCAGGAACCGGAGGATGTTGAGCGGGCTGTCAAAGCTGGAGGGTCACTGAGGGGGCCTTTGGCTACTGAGGGAGTTATGGTCCTATAGTCCATAGCACAGAGAACCAGGCAGAGCCATTTTGACTCACCTTCTCTGTGCATTGTGAAACCTTTCGATTAAAAAATGGCCTTGCAAACCAGGCCAACATTGCGGAGGGGAAGGGTTGCCCGTGAACACTGCTGGGGGTAGTCAGTGAGGGAGGAAGGCTGCCTCAGAGGCTGCCCCGAGTGCCAGTACCAGTGAGTACCAGCCTCCTCATCCGACCTCTACCGATTGGTGACAGCAATGACACGCGTAAGGTTAGGGATGCAGAGTGAAGGCTGAGACTGAGCCTTGGGAGAGGCACTGTGAGGAACGGATGGTGCAAAGGGTTAAATCCAAAGGCCAATCAATGTCACAGCACACATCTAACCTTACTAACTGGATGTAATTGGTCCCTCTCTCAGCGCTAAGCTGCGCTGATAGGAACCCTGGGAACTCAAGCATCAGGGAGCACACTGCCTAACCCCTCTGTCACAAAAATCACTGGCTCGTAAATCCTCAGCTGCAGCCAGCCCCCCCCCCCCCCCCCCCCCCCCCTCAAACCTCCCACTCCCCAAGGAAGGGGATCCAACAAGCATTGTGTGGGCACCCACACAGCTCAGCTGGCCGTGCTACGTTGCTCAGAACAAGAGCCTTCCTCCCCCCACCCCATTCCCACTATCCCGCCGACCGCCGAAATCCCCCCCGGCCTCGCAGACCTCCGTAAGCGGGCTTGCAGACTTCACAAAATGAATCACATACTCCCGACAGCTCTCCTCTTCTTGGTGAGGTTCCCCAATGCCCCCCACTCCCCACCCCCCCCATCCCCCGCCCCCCCAACACAGAGCTATCTGGCGCCCCTGTCCCGTTGCTTTCCCTGGTGGATAGTGGTGACCTTCACCCTCAATGTCATCCCCCCCTCCCAGATTTCTGCTTTCCAAGAGCGGTAATGATTCTCGCTGGTGTGAATGTCACATTGGTTGGATGGGAAGGTACAATGAGAGTGGATGATGTGTGGTAACACCCACTAATGAGATGGTAATGCATGCAAATCAGACTCGTACCCTTCCTAGTGGGAACCTGAACATGTGATCGGATGGGGGAGCTGGGAGGATCGCAAACTAAAATCTCACCGTCAAGAATCGCATTTTTGGCATCTTACGAGAGTTAGCGGCCTTTACTGGAATTCCGCCCGCCGCTAACACAGCGGCTAAATCACAGCTAAGGAATCTCCCATTTAAGATGGAGATAAGGAGGAACTTGTCCTCTGAGTGTCATTATTTTTGGGAATTATCTACCAGAGAGCAGGGAGGCTGGTCATTCAATATATTCTTAGCTGAGAGATTTTTGATCAAGAAGGAATCCCACAGCTATGGGGAACAAACAGGAGAGTGAAGACTACAATCAGATTAGCCAACTGCTGAACAGCAGAGCAGGCTTGATGAGCTGAATGGGCTACTTCTGCCCCTAATTCTTACGAGAAGATGAAAGAATACGGCTCAGATATTGGAAAATCTGAATAATACTTCCAGATTTATCCATGCACATGGGGACATGGGAATATCATAAGTGACAGGAATCCTGCTTTATCAAATGTGTGAACAACAGCTAAAACAGGTGGAAGAGTTTGTTTCACACCAGAAGCTGGAGTCATTTCTAGGGCAATGGGATTCATTGTGTTGAAGGGATTTAGTCACCTGAAACCATCATTGATCCAAGATTTAAGATCAAATGTAGATGTCCCCAGGATATTATCACAGGTGTACACGTTCCTCCCTCCCAGTTGGAGGCGGAGCTTGTCTCTCTGCGCAGGAAACAGGACGAGGCCATCACTGAGAACCAGTCGCTCAAACTGACCAATCAGGAGCTGGAGACACGGCTGCAGCAGATCCAACAGGAGTTTCAGGAGGCCCAGGATCGGCTGGTGTCTCAACAGGAGGAAGCAGCTCAGCGCCAGGAGAAAGAAGGGTAAGAGACTGTGTACACAATGCACACACTGTGTACACACCCCGCACACCGTGTACACACCCCGCACACCGTGCACACGCCCCGCGCACTGTGTAAACACCCCGCACACTGTGTAAACACCCCGCACACTGTGTACACACCCTGCGCACTGTGTACACACCCCGCACACTATGTAAACACCCCGCACACTGTGTACACACCCCACACACTGTGTACACACCCTGCACACTGTGTACACACCCCACACACTGTGTACACACCCCGCACACTGTGTACACACCCCGCACACTGTGTAAACACCCCGCACACTGTGTACACACCCCACACACTGTGTACACACCCTGCACACTGTGTACACACCCCACACACTGTGTACACACCCCACACACTGTGTACACACCCTGCGCACTGTGTACACACCCCACACACTGTGTACACACCCTGCGCACTGTGTACACACCCCACACACTGTGTACACACCCTGCGCACTGTGTACACACCTTGCGCACTGTGTACACACCCTGTGCACTGTGTACACACCCCGCACACTGTGTACACACCCCGCACACTGTGTACATACCCCGCACACTGTGTACACACTCTGCACACTGTGTATGCACCCCGTACACTATGTACGCACCCCGCGCACTGCGTGCGCACCCTGCGCAGTGTACATACCCCACACTGTATAATTACCCAGACACTGTATACTCACTCAAACACTGAGCACACACTCATACACTGTGCACACACTCATGCACTGTGCACACTGTAATCAGATCCATACACTGCATATGCATCCATACAGGGTGAACACATCCACATACTGTGTACACATCCATACACAGTGTAAACACCCAGACTGTATACACTCCACTCACTGTACACACACTGCACACTGGTTACACACACAGACACTACATACACATCCATAAACTGCATACAGATCCATACACATTGCACACTTATGCACAATGTACACACTCAGACAATGTAAACACTCAGACAATGTACACTCCATTCACTGTGTACATTCCTTGAAAATTGTATGCAGACCCTGCACACTGTGGACACACTCGTACACTGCATACACTGTACACATCCAAACAAAGTGTACACATCCATACACAGTGCATACACCCAGACACTATGTACACTCCCTGAACATTATGTGCATTAGAATCATAGAATCCCTATAGTGCAGAATGAGGCCATTCAGCCCATCGAGTCTGCACCAACCACAATCCCACCCAGCCCCTATTCCCGTAACCCCACATATTTACCCCGCTAATCCCTCTGACACTAAGGGCCAATTAGAATGGCCAATTAACATAACCCGCACATCTTTGGACTGTGGGAGGAAACTGGAACACCCAGAGGAAACCCACGCAGATATGGGGAGAATGTGCAAACTCCGCACAGACAGTGACCCGAGGCCAGAATTGAACCTGGGTCCCTGGTGCTGTGAGGCAGCAGTGCTAACCACTGTGCCACCTTGCTGCCCCAAAAGGACATTAGTGACCCAGATGGGTTTTTACAACTATCAACAGTGGTTTCATGATCATCAGTAGATTCTTAATTCCAGATTTGTTTTTATTGAGTTCAAATTCCACCATCTGCCGTGGCGGGATTCGAACCCGGGTCCCCAGAACATTAGCTGAGTTTCTGGATAAATAGTCCAGCAATAATACCACTAGGCCATCACCTCCCCCTTGGGGTACACACCCTAGACACTCACTGAACATTGTGTAAGCAACCCACATGCTGTGTACACACCCTGTTCGTACTGTACACACCCAGCACATTATGTGCACACCCCACACACTGTGTACAGGGACAATGTGAACATCGGGTATAGCCTCACACTCTTACCGGGAATGACTGTGGTTACCATCCCTGCAAATCCCTGATGAACAGCCGGAATGATGAACTGGGTTTGGGATGTGGGTTTGAGGGGGCAGTGAGTGAATAAACCTGACACGAACAATAATAAATGTCTTACAGAGAGCGGGATCAACTGCCCAGCAGTGAGGGATTACGTTCCAGTGAAGCTGATCCACAGGTAATGAGGGACGGACATCATGGCTGGAGTTTTATTATCTTTGCATAGAGTGCTGGCTGAGGTGCGATACCGGTGTGTGGATCACCAGATGCAAAGAGGGCATTTCTCACCACCTAATCCAGCACTTGGTGCCAAAGAACCGGAGGCATGTCCCACACCATCACACTGGCAGGCAGAGCTGGGAAAATCTGGCAATGCTGGGAATCCCGAGATCCCGGCAATCCCGAGATTCCAGCAACACCGGGACATGGGAATATTATAGGTGAATCCCAAGATCAGGCATCCATTTTTAAGGCTGCCCCGATTTCCGATTTAGAATCATAGAAACCCTACAGTACAGAAAGAGGCCATTCGGCCCATCGAGTCTGCACCGACCACAATCCCACCCAGGCCCTACCCCCATATCCCTACATATTTTACCCACTAATCCCTCTAACCTACGCATCTCAGGACACTAAGGGGCAATTTTAGCCTGGCCAATCAACCTAACCCGCACATCTTTGGACTGTGGGAGGAAACCAGAGCACCCGGAGGAAACCCACGCAGACACGAGGAGAATGTGCAAACTCCACACAGACAGTGACCCAAGCCGGGAATCGAACCCAGGTCCCTGGAGCTGTGAAGCAGCAGTGCTGACCACTGTGCTACCGTGCCGCCCAAGAGAAAGACAAACCCTCTGCACGTACACAGAAATGTCCTGCGCCCCTCGCCCTCATGCAGAAGGGCAACCACCAATCCCCCCCATTGCCTCCATAACCCCCCCAGAGACAGGAACCCCCTCCCATGGGCCCCCCGACACTGCAGGAGGCAGTGTCAGGACATCGGGGCACTGTCAGAGTTCTAGGGGGCAGCATGAAGGTTACAGGGGCAATGCCAGGGGACACTGCCGGGGTGCCAGGGTGCCAGGGGAAGTTGAGGGTCAATGCCTAGGTACTGCTGGAATCTGAAACTGGGATCTCGCCGACAAGACTCTCATTTGTTTATGCTTGTGGAATTTTGTGCCCACGTCCCCATTTGTGCTCTGGGAGATCACAGGGGCCAAATCATAGAAACCCTACAGTGCGGAAGGAGGCCATTTGGCCCATCGATTCTGTACCACCTCTATGACAAAGTATCTTACCCAGGCCCTCTCCTCGTAACCCCACTCATTTGCCATGGTTAATCCCCCTAACCTACACATCTTTGGACATTCGGGGCAATTTGCCATGGGTGGGCACATGATGTCATGGTGATAGTGAAAATCTGACTCTAAAAGGGGCAAGAGTGGAAAGCAAATTCTCCTGGACACAAGGTGTTGAGGAAAGATAGTGAAGGAAACAAGACAGTATTGATAAAGGATGATATTATGGTGTTGGAGAGAGAGGATGTCCCAGAGGGCTCAAGGGCAGAATCTATGGTTTGAGCTAAGGAATAATAGAAATATAATTACACTGCTGGGTGTATTCAATAAGTTATCAATTCATGGGAAAGACATAGAGGGAGAAAATTGCAAGGAAATTAGAGATGTAAGAATTATAGTGTAGGTAAAATGGGGCGAATTTTAATATCAGAATATAGACTGGGATAGTAATCGTGCAAAGGCAGGAAAGCACAAGTCTCTGGAGTGAGTTCAGGAGCATTTTTTACATCCATGTAATTCCAGTTCACTGAGAAAGGAGGCATTGCTGGATCAGATTCAGGGAATGAGGTTGGTCAAATCAATCAATTGTTAGTAAGGGAAGAGTGATCATAACTTCATAAGGTTTAGATAAGCTATTGAAAGTGTAAACAATCACAAATAAAAATAATTAATTGGGGGATGAGTTTGAATGGAGTGAGAGTGGATCAGATAAATTTAAATCAAATACTAGCAGACAATTGATGGTACAATGGATTCCTCTTAAAGAGGAAATAGTTTGGGTGGAGTCGCAATACATTCCCAAGAGGATGAAGGCAGGGCAGACAAATCCAGAACTTAGAGTAAGCAGAAAGAGGGCATGTGGGACAGATGTCAAGTGAAACAATACAATGGGACACCAGGCTGAAAGTTCAGAGGGAGAGTGAAAAGGGAAATATGAGCAGCAAAGGGAAAGCATGAGAAGAAACTGGCAGCTAAGATAAAGGAAATATAAACATCTTCAGAGAGAAATGATTGTGAGGAGATTTGGCAGGCATGTTTAAAATCTGGACAGAGAAGATATGAAGATATTGTTCCTATTGGTGTAAGTGTCAAGATTTAAGGTGATTTGTAAATGAACAAAGAGTGACATGAAGGAAAACCTTTCTTACATAGCGAGTGGTTAGGATCTGGGATGCACTGTCTGAGAGTGTGGTGGAGACAGATTCACACAGCGAGTGGTTAGGATCTGGGATGCACTGTCTGAGAGTGCGGCGGAGACAGATTCACACAGTGAGTGGTTAGGATCTGGGATGCACTGTTTGAGAGTGCGGCGGAGACAGATTCACACAGTGAGTGGTTAGGATCTGGGATGCACTGTCTGAGAGTGTGGTGGAGACAGATTCACACAGTGAGTGATTAGGATCTGGGAGGCACTGTATGAGAGTGGCGGAGACAGATTCACACAGCGAGTGGTTAGGATCTGGAATGCACTGTCTGAGAGTGTGGTGGAGACAGATTCACACAGTGAGTGATTAGGATCGGAATGCACTGTCTGAGAGTGTGGTGGAGACAGATTCACACAGTGAGTGGTTAGGATCTGGAATGCACTGTCTGAGAGTGCGGTGGAGACAGATTCACACAGCGAGTCATTACGATCTGGGATAAACTGTCTGAGAGTGCGGTGGAGGCAGATTCGCACAGCCAGTAGTTAGGGTCTGGAATGCACTGTCTGAGAGTGCGGTGGAGACAGATTCTCATAGTGAGTGGTTAGGATCTGGAATGCACTGTCTGAGAGTGCGGTGGAGACAGATTCACACAGCCAGTAGTTAGGATCTGGAATGCACTGTCTGAGAGTGCGGTGGAGACAGATTCTCACAGTGAGTGGTTAGGATCTGGGATGCACTGTTTGAGTGTGTGGTGGAGACAGATTCACACAGTGAGTGGATAGGATCAGGAATGAAAATGCAGGTGGAGGAAGATTTAATCATGGCATTCAGAAGGGATTTGGATAAGTACTTGAAGGAAAAATATAGCAGGACTGTGGGAAAGAGGGATGTGGAGGCTATGGGTATCAGAATTGTTCTTGTAGAAACATAGAAAACATAGAAGATAGGAGCAGGAGGAGGCCATTCATCCATTTGAGCCTGCTCCACCATTCATTATGATTATAGCTGATCATCCAACCCCTCTATCCTTTGGTCCCCTTCACTCCAAAGTCAAAGAATAGTCAGCATGGTCTCAATGGGTAGAATGGCCTCCATTTGTGCTGTAACCACTCTATGATTCTATTCTAGAAGGAAATTATATAATTTCTCATATTCTGAACTTCTCATATAAATTGTATTGTTTGTGGAGAACATGAGTTTAACCTTCTTGAATCTGGCTAAGATACGGAACACACTAGTTACTGCAGCACCATGACTTTGAAGAGAATGACAGCCATCAGTGAATAGATGGTAACCGTGGATTGGAGCGTTGTATGCTAGTTGTCTTATTTTGTATAATCCATTGCTTTTTCATTTCAGAAAGAGGCCAGGCAGGGATGGGGCTCTGAAACCAGCCAGGAGGATATAAGGTCAGAGGGGTAAGTGACTTATCTCTACCATCGAGGATCCTTCAGCCCCAGAGCCACCCCACATCACTCAAACCGAGTCTAATATGGCTGTTGCATAATGGAAGCTGTTAGATTCTAACTGATTCAAATTCTTGGGGCAAAGGGAGGCCTTTACCTCCCTTCAGGCTCTTTGCTATTTACTCTTGTCATGGTATGGCGGATGGTAAGTACCAGGCTGTCCAAATCCCAAAGGGAAACTTGAATTTGCTGCCAGAATGATTTTGCAATTTGTGTATTATGAGGAGATTTCTGAAGTCAATCTCAGACCAATTGTGATGATTTTATATTAAAGTTGAACATTTATTAGAATAAAGAAAATAGCATTTAAACAAAAGAACATGTGTACACAGCCAACAGTACTTTATAAATATTTCTTAAAGAACTAAACCCCCTTTTGATGGCAACAGTCGTCATAGATTTCTACTCTGTAGCAAATTGCCACACAATGTCCTGCTGCTCTTAGAGTGCCCTCTGAGGGTGGCAGAAAACTGCTGTGCACAGGTCTGGCTACAACACTCACTCTGTCTTGTTTGAGATCCCAAGGTCAGCACACCAAAACAGTCTTCAAAGTTTCCTTAAATCTGTTTTCCTGTCTTATCAGACACTTTATTGTTTCCTACTGTCTTCTGGAAGTTTTTTTCCCCAGAATAAACTAACCTCCTTTTTAACTTTATGGCTGCTATATTTTAAAGGTAAACTTACACTATTTTGCCTCATCTATTTACAATCGTCCAATTGTATTTGTTCCTTTTCAATTACATCAGCCAACTTTATCCGCTTCTTTTATTTGCCTTCTGTAAATTCCTCTTCCAGCTCTCCTGGCTCTCTGTTCATTTGGAACCACCTTCCTTCAACTCCTCCCCCATTGCTGCTTGACCTTTACAGTCTACCTGTCTCTAATTGAATTAAAGCAGCCACACCCCCACAGGCTTATTTCCCAGTTTATGACAATAGGACAATGATTATGCAAAAAATAAACATTAAGATTTGGATTCTCCTCACACTCTTTTGTCTTTGCTCCATCAATCTCAACCACAAACTCCGATTGTTCCCCAGTAACCACAGCCTTACTGGGGAGTGAACTCCAGATTTTAACCATTGTTTGTGTGGAAATCACTCTTGTTCAAACTGACTCTCATTTTAAGATTAAGAAACATGGAAACAGAGAAGACAGGAGCAGGAGGAGGCCATTCGGCCCTTCGAGCCTGCTCCACCATTCATTACGATCATGGCTGATCATCCAACTCAATAGCCTAATCCTGCTTTCTCCCCATAACCTTTGATCCCATTCACCCCCAAGTGCTATATCCAGCCGCCTCTTTAATACATTCAATGTTTTGGCATCAACTACTTCCTGTGGTAGTGAATTCCACAGGCTCACCACTCTTTGGGTGAAGAAATGTCTCCTCACCTCCGTCCTAAATGGTCTACCCTGAATCCTCAGACTGTGACCCCTGGTTCTGGACTCCCCCACCATCGGAAGTATCCTTCCTGCATCTTCCCTGTCGAGTCCTGTTGGAATTTTATAAGTCTCTATGAGACCCCCCTCCCCCACCCCCGTCATTCATCTGAACTCCAGCGAAAACAATCCTAATCTCGCCTCATACATTATGTTCCCTTGTTCTTGATTTCCCCCCCCACCAACCTTCTCTCTATCCTCGCTGTCAAATTCATTAAACACCTCAAACCTCAACCTTCCTAAACTCAAAGAAATCCAAATCAGGTTCATTATTTAAACCCTGGCCTGGGACTGACACACTGTCCTGTTGTTGTTCATGTTCTCACCATTCAACAGGCTTCAGAGGAAGTGGGAGAATACAGGCCACACAAGCCGCATCATCTCCATTGAGGAAGAACCCCTACCGCTTCAGGCTCAGGAGGATTCTGAGACACAGAGTTCAAGGGTCACTGGACAAGAGGTCGACATGAGGACCGTTAAAGATGGTGACGCGATCTTTGAAGAAAAGGCAGAGGTGTTGCTGAGTGAGGGAGCCGCAGGGATAACTGAAGAGGTGACCATTCCTGATCAGCTGCTTCCTCTACTTTAACCAAACTGAGGGCCTCATTCTCCTCATTATCCCACAGACACCTTGGCCATCAGCTACCTGCCCAACTCTGCCTCTTCCTCAATATTAATCACTCCAACATGGGTGTCCGGGACTTCAGCTACCTTGTCCATAAGCTCGGGAATTCCTTCCCTAAATCTCCTGCCTCACTAACTTACCTTCCTGCTTTAAAACAATGGGTTTGAAGGTGGATAAATCTCCAGGGCCTGATAATCTTCATCCCAGAGTACTTGAGGAAGCGGTCCTGGAAATAGTAGATCGATTGGTGGTCATTTTCCAAAATTCTTTGGACTCTGAACTGGTTCCTACAGATTGGAGGGTAGCTAATGTAAGCCCGCGAGTCAAAAAGGGAAGTAGAGGGAAAAGAGGGAATTATAGACCAGTGAGGCTAATGTCGGTACTGGGGAAGTCCATTATCAAGGATTTCAGCATTTGGCAGTGGTATAATCAGACAAAGTCAGCATGGATTTACAAAAAGAAAATCATGTTGATGAGTCGATTGGAATTCTTTGAGGATGTAAATTGTAGAGTTGATCAATGAGGGCCAGTGGATGTGGTTTATTTAGACTTTCAGCTGACTTTCAACAAGGTCTCACATAACAGACTACAATGTAAAGTTAAAGCACATGGGATTGCAGATAATGTCTTGAGATGGATAGAAAGCTGGTTAGCAGATAGGAAGCAAAGAGTGTGCGGAGTATGGACACAGTGTGTGAACTGTGGTGTGAGGGAAAGAGGCGGAGAGACTGAGGGAGAGACAGAGAATGATAGATTTGAAGAACCATGTCATGAGGGAGGTTTGATCAGGTGGTTTGCAGTACAATTAGATTACATTCCCATTGGTGATTGAATGTGTTGTGTTTGTGTGTTGCTCCTCCCAGTTGGAGGCGGAGCTTGTCTCTCTGCGCCGGAAACAGGACGAGGCCATCACTGAGAACCAGACGCTCAAACTGACCAATCAGGAGCTGGAGACACGGCTGCAGCAGATCCAACAGGAGTTTCAGGGGGCCCAGGATCGGCTGGTGTCTCAACAGGAGGAAGCAGCTCAGCGCCAGGAGAAAGAAGGGTAAGAGACTGTGTACACAATGCACACACTGTGTACACACCCTGCGCACTGTGTACACACCCCGTGCACTGTGTACACACCCCACACACTGTGTACACACCCCACACACCGTGCACATGCCCCGCACACCGTGCACACACCCCGCACACTGTGTACACACCCTGCACACTGTGTACACATCCCGCACACTGTGTACACATCCCACACACTGTGTACACATCCCACACACTGTGTACACATCCCGCACACTGTGTACACATCCCACACACTGTGTACACACCCCACGCACTGCGCACATGCCCCGCGCACAGTGTACACACCCTGCACACTGTGTACACACCCCACACAGTGTACACACCCCGCACACTGTGTACACAAGCCATGCACTGTGTACATACCCCGTGCTCTGTGTACATACCCCGTGCTCTGTGTACATACCCCGTGCTCTGTGTACACACCGTGCACTCTATGTACACACCCCACGCACTGTGTACACTCCTCATGCATTATGTACACACCCTGTGCACTGTGTACACACCCCGTGCACTGTGTACACACCCCGCGCACTGTGTACACACCCTGCGCACTGTGTACACACCCCGCGCACTGTGTACACGCCCCGCGCACTGTGTACACACCCCGCGCACTGTGTACACACCCCGCACACTGTGTACACACCCCGCACACTGTGTACACACCCCGCACACTGTGTACACACCCCGCACATGTTGTACACACCCTGTGCACACACCCTGCACACTGTGTACACACCCCGCGCACTGTGTACACATCCCGCACACTGTCTACACACCCTGTGCACACACCCCGCGCACTGTCCACACACCTCACGCACTGTACACACCCCGCACACTGCGTACACATCCTGCACACTGTGTACACACCCCGCACACTGTGTACACACCCCGGACACTGTGTACACACCCCACATACTGTGTACGCACCCCATGCACTGGGTACACACCCCACGCACTGTGTACACACCCCACACACTGTGTACACACCCCGCACACTGTGTACACACCCCGCACACTGCATACACATCCCGCACGCTGCATTTACAACACGCACACTGCATTCACACCCTGCCCACTGCGAATACACACCACACAGTGCGTACATACCCCGCATGCTGCGTACACACCACACGCACCATGTCCGCACCAGCGCACTGTGTATACATCATGCACACCGCATACACACCCCGCACTCTGCCCACATACCCCGCGCACTGTGTACACACCCCTGCACTGCGTACACACCCCGTGCACCGTGTACACCCCACTTGCTGTGTATAACTCCACTCTGAAGGTACAGACCCAGACACATCAAAAGGAATGGAGCCGTACAAGGCACTAGTTAGACCACACCTGAAATTGTGTCACTGACTTTCTCTCCCTGTCTGTCTGATTCTCTGGTTTGATTACAGCGAGCGGGATCAATCTCCCGGCAGTGAGGGACGGCGTTCCGATGAAGCTGATCCACAGGTAATGAGGGATGGACACAGCAGGGAAGAGAGGGGGATTGAGTCCCAGTCCGTGTGTGTCTGTGGGTGAGAGCTGGGACATAGAGAGTAGCCAGAGGGAGAACAGTGAGGGTTCATGTACCCTGGGTTCATGTATCACTGGGTTCATGTATCACTGGGTTCAGACAGTGGGCAGGGACTGAGTGCCAGGGAGGCAGTCACACTGACTGTGGATGGGAATTGGGATGAGGAGGAAGGAAGAGAAATAATGGCGGAATCTTCAGAGAGATTCCCAGTCAGCGGGCGGGAAATGTGTCTGGAAGGAAGTCCACATGAGACAGAACCTGTCCCCATTGCAAACCCTGTGTGCCTTGTTTGATGTTCCCTGTATTGAGGAGGGGATTGAAAGAGAGATTGAGTTACTGTCCAAGGAGAACATTATCGAGAGGCGGAGGATTGAGATGGAATTGTTTGAGGTGATTGATGTGAAATCAATTTCTCTCTGAATTCCCACTGCTTCCCACCAGGACTGTTGGGTGTTGTGGGGTGAATTGGAAGGGGGGTGGGAGGGAGAGGGGGGTGGGCGGTGGTGGGGGGGAGGGGGGGGTCAGTGGTGGGTGGGGGGGGCGGGGGGGGAGGGGGGAGATACTGTATCCTTCAGCATGAGAGCGCGTCAGTGAATAAATTCTGATAGAGGAGTGGAGAGAAAGAAAGAGTGGAAAAGTGTGAATGTGAGAGAGAGAGAAACAGACTGGGACAGAGATATCAGAGAGGCAGAGAGATGGGGATAAATAGAGCTGGTTAAGAGTACATTTGATGAGGATTTGATTGGGTGATTGAATGTGTTGTGTTTGTGTGTTGCTCCTCCCAGTTAGAGGCGGAGCTTGTCTCTCTGCGCAGGAAACAGGACGAGGCCATCACTGAGAACCAGACGCTCAAACTGACCAATCAGGAGCTGGAGACACGGCTGCAGCAGATCCAACAGGAGTTTCAGGAGGCCCAGGATCGGCTGGTGTCTCAACAGGAGGAAGCAGCTCAGCGCCAGGAGAAAGAAGGGTAAGAGACTGTGTACACAATGCACACACTGTGTACACACCCCGCACACTGTGTACACACCCCACACACTGTGTACACACCCCGCACACTGTGTACACACCCCGCGCACTATGTACAAACCCCGCGCACTGTGTACACACCCCGCGCACTGTGTACATGCCCCGCGCACTGTGTACACACCCCACGCTTTGTGTACACACACCGCACACTGTGTACACACCCCACACACTGTGTACATCCCCGCGCACTATGTACACACCCCGCGCACTGTGAAGACACCCCGCGCACTGCATATACACCCCGTGCACTGCGCACACAGCCCGTGCACTGCGTACACAGCCCGCGCTCTGCGTACACACCCTGCACACTGCGTACACACCCTGCACACTGCGTATACACCCCACACACTGAGTTCACACCCCGCGCACTGTGTACACACCCCACATACTGTGTACACACCCCACACACTGCGTTTGCACCCCGCGCACTGCTTTCACACCCCGCACACTGCTTTCACCCCCCACGCACTGCGTACACACCCCGCACACTGCGTACACATCCCGCACACTGTGTACACACCACGCGTACTATGTACACACCCCACGCTGTGTACACACTCCGCACACTGTGTACACACCCCGCGCACTGCGTATACACTACATGCACCGCGTACACACCACGCGCACCACGTACACTCCCACATGCTGTGTATAACTCCACTCCGAAGGTACAGACCCAGACACATCAAAGGGAATGGAACCGTACAAGGCACTAGTTAGACCACACCTGAAATTGTGTCACTGACTTTCTCTCCCTGTCTGTCTGATTCTCTGGTTTGATTACAGCGAGCGGGATCAATCTCCCGGCAGTGAGGGACGGCGTTCGGATGAAGCTGATCCACAGGTAATGAGGGATGGACACAGCAGGGAAAAGGGGGGGATTGAGTCCCAGTCCGTGTGTGTCTGTGGGTGAGAGCTGGGACATAGAGAGTAGCCAGAGGGAGAACAGTGAGGGTTCATGTATCACTGGGTTCATGTATCACTGGGTTCAGACAGTGGGCAGGGACTGAGTGCCAGGGAGGCAGTCACACTGACTGTGGATGGGAATTGGGATGGGGAGGAAGGAAGGGAAATAATGACGGAATCTTCCAGAGAGATTCCCAGTCAGCGGGCGGGAAATGTGTCTGGAAGGAAGTCCACATGAGACAGAACCTGTCCCCATTGTAAACCCTGTGTGCCTTGTTTGATGTTCCCTGTATTGAGGAGGGGATTGAAAGAGAGATTGAGTTACTGTCCAAGGAGAACATTATCGAGAGGCGGAGGATTGAGATGGAATTGTTTGAGGTGATTGATGTGAAGTCAATTTCTCTGAATTCCCACTGCTTCCCACCAGGACTGTTGGGTGTTGGAGGGTGAATTGGAAGGGGGGGTGGGGGTTGGGGGGGGGGGGGGGGGGGGGTGCCGGGGGGGAGGGGGGGGGGGTGGTGGGTGGAGATACTGTATCCTTCAGCATGAGAGCGCGTCAGTGAATAGATTCTGATAGAGGAGTGGAGAGAAAGGAGGAGTGGAAAAGTGTGAATGTGAGAGAGAGAGAAACAGTCTGGGACAGAGATATCAGAGAGGCAGAGAGATGGGGATAAATAGAGCTGGTTAAGAATACATTTGATGAGGATTTGATTGGGTGATTGAATGTGTTGTGTTTGTGTGTTGCTCCTCCCAGTTAGAGGTGGAGCTTGTCTCTCTGCGCAGGAAACAGGACGAGGCCATCACTGAGAACCAGACGCTCAAACTGACCAATCAGGAGCTGGAGACACAGCTGCAGCAGATCCAACAGGAGTTACAGGAGGCCCAGGATCGGCTGGTGTCTCAACAGGAGGAAGCAGCTCAGCGCCAGGAGAAAGAAGGGTAAGAGACTGTGTACACAATGCAGACACTGTGTACACACCCCGCGCACTGTGTACATGCCCCGCGCACTGTGTACACACCCCGCGCACTGTGTACACATCCCGCACACTGTGTACATGCCCCGCGCACTGTGTACACACCCCGCGCACTGTGTACACACCCCGCACACTGTGTACACGCCCCGCGCACTGTGTACACACCCTGCGCACTGTGTACATCCCCGCGCACTATGTACACACCCCGCGCACTGTGTACACACCCCGCGCACTGTGAAGACACCCCGCGCACTGCATATACACCCTGTGCACTGCGTACACAGCCCGCGCTCTGCGTCCAAACCCCGCACACTGCGTACACACCCTGCACACTGCGTATACACCCCACACACTGAGTTCACACCCCGCGCACTGTGTAAACACCCCACATACTGTGTACACACCCCACACACTGCGTTTGCACCCCGCCCACTGCGTTCACACCGCGCACACTGCGTACACACCCCACGCACTGCGTACACATCCCGCACACTGTGTACACACCCCGCGTACTATGTACACACCCCACGCTGTGTACACACTCCGCACACTGTGTACACACCCGCGCACTGCGTATACACTACATGCACCGCGTACACACCACGCGCACCACGTACACTCCCACATGCTGTGTATAACTCCACTCCGAAGGTACAGACCCAGACACATCAAAGGGAATGGAGCCGTACAAGGCACTATTTAGACCACACCTGAAATTGTGTCACTGACTCTCTCTCCCTGTCTGTCTGATTCTCTGGTTTGATTACAGCGAGCGGGATCAATCTCCCGGCAGTGAGGGACGGCGTTCGGATGAAGCTGATCCACAGGTAATGAGGGATGGACACAGCAGGGAAAAGGGGGGGATTGAGTCCCAGTCCGTGTGTGTCTGTGGGTGAGAGCTGGGACATAGAGAGTAGCCAGAGGGAGAACAGTGAGGGTTCATGTATCACTGGGTTCATGTATCACTGGGTTCAGACAGTGGGCAGGGACTGAGTGCCAGGGAGGCAGTCACACTGACTGTGGATGGGAATTGGGATGGGGAGGAAGGAAGGGAAATAATGATGGAATCTTCCAGAGAGATTCCCAGTCAGCGGGCGGGAAATGTGTCTGGAAGGAAGTCCACACGAGACAGAACCTGTCCCCATTGTAAACCCTGTGTGCCTTGTTGATGTTCCCTGTATTGAGGAGGGGATTGAAAGAGAGATTGAGTTACTGTCCGAGGAGAACATTATCGAGAGGCGGAGGATTGAGATGGAATTGTTTGAGGTGATTGATGTGAAGTCAATTTCTCTGAATTCCCACTGCTTCCCACCAGGACTGTTGGGTGTTGGAGGGTGAATTGGAAGGGCGGGTGGGGGTTGGGGGGGTGGGGGGTGGGGGGTGATGGGGGGAGATACTGTATCCTTCAGCATGAGAGCGCGTCAGTGAATAAATTCTGATAGAGGAGTGGAGAGAAAGAAAGAGTGGAAAAGTGTGAATGTGAGAGAGAGAGAAACAGACTGGGACAGAGATATCAGAGAGGCAGAGAGATGGGGATAAATAGAGCTGGTTAAGAGTACATTTGATGAGGATTTGATTGGGTGATTGAATGTGTTGTGTTTGTGTGTTGCTCCTCCCAGTTAGAGGCGGAGCTTGTCTCTCTGCGCAGGAAACAGGACGAGGCCATCACTGAGAACCAGACGCTCAAACTGACCAATCAGGAGCTGGAGACACGGCTGCAGCAGATCCAACAGGAGTTACAGGAGGCCCAGGATCGGCTGGTGTCTCAACAGGAGGAAGCAGCTCAGCGCCAGGAGAAAGAAGGGTAAGAGACTGTGTACACAATGCACACACTGTGTACACACCCCGCGCACTGTGTACATGCCCCGCGCACTGTGTACACACCCCGCGCACTGTGTACACACCCCGCGCACTGTGTACACATCCCGCGCACTGTGTACACACCCCGCGCACTGTGTACATCCCCGCGCACTATGTACACACCCCGCGCACTGTGTACACACCCCGCGCACTGTGTACACACCCCGCGCACTGTGAAGACACCCCGCGCACTGCATATACACCCCGTGCACTGTGTACACAGACCGCGCTCTGCGTACACAGCCCGCGCTCTGCGTCCAAACCCTGCACACTGCGTACACACCCTGCACACTGCGTATACACCCCACACACTGAGTTCACACCCCGCGCACTGTGTAAACACCCCACATACTGTGTACACACCCCACACACTGCGTTCGCACCCCGCACACTGCGTTCACACCGCGCACACTGCGTACACACCCCACGCACTGCGTACACATCCCGCACACTGTGTACACACCCCGCGTACTATGTACACACCCAACGCTGTGTACACACTCCGCACACTGTGTACACACCACGCGCACCACATACACTCCCACATGCTGTGTATAACTCCACTCCGAAGGTACAGACCCAGACACATCAAAGGGAATGGAGCCGTACAAGGCACTAGTTAGACCACACCTGAAATTGTGTCACTGACTTTCTCTCCCTGTCTGTCTGATTCTCTGGTTTGATTACAGCGAGCGGGATCAATCTCCCGGCAGTGAGGGACGGCGTTCCGATGAAGCTGATCCACAGGTAATGAGGGATGGACACAGCAGGGAAGAGAGGGGGATTGAGTCCCAGTCCGTGTGTGTCTGTGGGTGAGAGCTGGGACATAGAGAGTAGCCAGAGGGAGAACAGTGAGGGTTCATGTACCCTGGGTTCATGTATCACTGGGTTCATGTATCACTGGGTTCAGACAGTGGGCAGGGACTGAGTGCCAGGGAGGCAGTCACACTGACTGTGGATGGGAATTGGGACGGGGGCAGGGGGAGGAGGGGAAATAATGGCGGAATCTTCCAGAGAGATTCCCAGTCAGCATGCAGGCTGGATTGGCTGGACCTGAACCGAGCTGGGAAAGTATACTTTCAGGGAAACTTCAGTAATACTATCGGGGAAGGTTTGAACTAAGTTGACATGTGGATGGAAAGCAGGAAGTAACATTAACGAGGGAAGAGAAAGAGGCACAGAGAATTGGTAAAGATGTACAGTGCGAGAGTATGAGCTGGTGTCAGAGGAAGATAAAGTGTAAGGAGGTCTAAAATGGGTTTATTGTGTGAGTGAGTGACTGTACAGAGGGTGCTAAGTAAGGTCGGGGAGCTGCACAGGCCGACAACCACATGGGAGTCTGGTCTTGTGGTGATAAGGGAGGCCTGACTCACAGTCGGACAGGTCAGGGTGCAGAGATGGAAGCTGCATCCTGCAGCTCAGGAGGAAGGATGGAGTGGGAGAGAGAGAGAGAGAGAGACAGTCACACTGACAACATGAGAGATAAAGAAAGAGACTGAGAGACTGAGACAACAGAGTCTGGGTGAGAGATAGAGAGGGACGGGGTTTGCAATTCATTGTATCAGAAACTTTACCATTTAATTGTGATTGAATGTGTTGTGTTTGTGTGTTGCTCCTCCCAGTTGGAGGCGGAGCTTGTCTCTCTGCGCAGGAAACAGGACGAGGCCATCACTGAGAACCAGACGCTCAAACTGACCAATCAGGAGCTGGAGACACGGCTACAGCAGATCCAACAGGAGTTACAGGAGGCCCAGGATCGGCTGGTGTCTCAACAGGAGGAAGCAGCTCAGCGCCAGGAGAAAGAAGGGTAAGAGACTGTGTACACAATGCACACACTGCGTACACATCCCGCGCACTGTGTGCACACCCAGCGCACTGCGCGCGCACCCCACCAGCTGCGCGCTGCACCCCACCCGCTGGGCCTGCTGCGCGCGCACCCTGCCCGCCGCGCGCACACCCCACGCACTGTGTACACACCCAATATGCCCAAACACATCAAAGGGACTGGAGCCATACAAGGCACTCATGAGACCATACCTCAAATTCTGTGAACAGTTTTGATCCCCTTATCTAAGGAAAGATATACTGACATTGGAGGCTGTCCAGAGAAAGTTCACAAGATTAATCCCGGGTTTGGAGGGATTTTCTTATGATGAGAGGGTTGGGCAAGTACTCATTAAAGTTTAGAATAGTGAGAGGTGACCTTATTGCGACATATAGGATTCTCAGGGGGCTTGACGGGGTAGATGCTGAGTCTTGGACCAGAGGGTATAATCTCAGAGTAAGGGGTTGCCCATTTAAAACAGAGATTAGGAGGAATTTCTTCTCTCAGAGGGTAGTGAATCCGTGGAATTTTGTACCACAGAGGGTTGTAGAGGCTGGGTCATTCAGTGTGTTCGTGGCTGAGATAGAGAGATTTTTAATCAGGAAGGGAATCCGGGGTTATGGGGATAACGCGGGAAAGTGGAGTTGAGGATTATATCAGATCAGTCATGATCTCACTGAATGATGGAGCAGACTCGATGGGCTGAATGGCCTATTGCAGCTCCCATGTCTTATACAATTAGAGTGGGAATATTAATGTCCAGCCTCACAATGAAACAGTGAAAGCCTGTGCTTCCCAATCCCAGGAAATTCCTGAAGAAGAAGAGGGAAGCTGCTCTGGGATTTGGGATTGAGATGTCGGTGAGTGAGGAATTCTAACAATGAATGTCTCCAGTGATCCTTCCGTCTGTCGCTGTCACTGACTCTCTCTCCCTGTCTGTCTGATTCTCTGGTTTGATTACAGCAAGCGGGATCAATCTCCCGGCAGTGAGGGACGGCGTTCCGATGAAGCTGATCCACAGGTAATGAGGGATGGACACAGCAGGGAAAAGAGGGGGGATTGAGTCCCAGTCCGTGTGTGTTTGTGGGTGAGAGCTGGGACATAGAGAGTAGCCAGAGGGAGAACAGTGAGGGTTCATGTACCCTGGGTTCATGTATCACTGGGTTCAGACAGTGGGCAGGGACTGAGTGCCAGGGAGGCAGTCACACTGACTGTGGATGGGAATTGGGATGGGGAGGAAGGAAGGGAAATAATGATGGAATCTTCCAGAGAGATTCCCAGTCAGCGGGTGGGAAATGTGTCTGGAAGGAAGTCCACACGAGACAGAACCTGTCCCCATTGCAAACCCTGTGTGCCTTGTTTGATGTTCCCTGTATTGAGGAGGGGATTGAAAGAGAGATTGAGTTACTGTCCAAGGAGAACATTATCGAGAGGCGGGGGATTGAGATGGAATTGTTTGAGGTGATTGATGTGAAGTCAATTTCTCTCTGAATTCCCACTGCTTCCCACCAGGACGGTTGGGTGTTGGGGGGTGAATTGGAAGGGGGGGTGGGGGGCGGTGGGGGGGGGGTGGGGGGGATGGCGGTGGGTGTGGTGCGGTGGGGGGGCGGTGGGGGGAGGGGGCGGTGGGGGGGTGGGCGGTGCGGGGGGGGAGGGGGGAGATACTGTATCCTTCAGCATGAGACCGCGTCAGTGAATAGATTCTGATAGAGGAGTGGAGAGAAAGAAAGAGTGGAAAAGTGTGAATGTGAGAGAGGGAGAAACAGACTGGGACAGAGATATCAGAGAGGCAGAGAGATGGGGATAAATAGAGCTGGTTAAGAATACATTTGATGAGGATTTGGTTGGGTGATTGAATGTGTTGTGTTTGTGTGTTGCTCCTCCCAGTTAGAGGCGGAGCTTGTCTCTCTGCGCAGGAAACAGGACGAGGCCATCACTGAGAACCAGACGCTCAAACTGACCAATCAGGAGCTGGAGACACGGCTGCAGCAGATCCAACAGGAGTTACAGGAGGCCCAGGATCGGCTGGTGTCTCAACAGGAGGAAGCAGCTCAGCGCCAGGAGAAAGAAGGGTAAGAGACTGTGTACACAATGCAGACACTGTGTACACACCCCACACACTGTGTACACACCCCGCACACTGTGTACACACCCCGCACACTGTGTACATGCCCCGCGCACTGTGTACACACCCCGCACACTGTGTACACACCCCGCGCACTGTGTACACACCCCACACATTGTGTACACACCCTGCACACTGTGAACACACCCCACACACTGTGTACACACCCCGCGCACTGTGTACACACCCCGCGCACTGTGTACACACCTCACGCACTGTGTACACATCCCGCGCACTGTGTACACATCCCGCGCACTGCGTACACACCCCGCACACTGCGTTCACACCCCGCGCACTGCGTTCGCACCCCACGCACTGCGTACACACCCCGCACACTGCGTACACACCCCGCGCACTGTGAACACATCCCGCGCACTGTGTACACATCCCGCGCACTGCGTTCGCACCCCGCACACTGCGTTCACACCCCGCGCACTGTGTTCGCACCCCACGCACTGCGTACACACCCCGCACACTGCGTACACACCCCGCACACTGTGTACACACCCCGCAAACTGTGTACACACCCTGCGTACTATATACACACCCCACACTGTGTACACACTCCGCACACTGTGTACACACCCCGCGCACCGCGTACACACCCTGTGCACTGTGTACACACCATGCGCACCACGTACACTCCCACATGCTGTGTATAACTCCACTCCGAAGGTACAGACCCAGACACATCAAAGGGAATGGAACCGTACAAGACACTAGTTAGACCACACCTGAAATTGTGTCATTGACTTTCTCTCCCTGTCTGTCTGATTCTCTGGTTTGGTTACAGCGAGCGGGATCAATCTCCCGGCAGTGAGGGACGGCGTTCCGATGAAGCTGATCCACAGGTAATGAGGGATGGACACAGCAGGGAAAAGGGGGGGGATTGAGTCCCAGTCCGTGTGTGTCTGAGGGTGAGAGCTGGGATATTGAGAGTAGCCAGAGGGAGAGCACTGAGGGTTCATGTCCCATCACTGGGTTCAGACAGTGGGCAGGGACTGAGTGCCAGGGAGGGAGTCACACTGACTGTGCATGGGAATTGGGACGGGGGCGGGGGGAGGAGGGGAAATAATGGCGGAATCTTCCAGAGAGATTCCCAGTCAGCATGTAGGCTGGATTGGCTGGACCTGAACCGAGCTGGGAAAATATACTTTCAGCGAAGCTTCAGTAATACTACCGGGGAAGGTTTAAACTAAGTTGACATGTGGATGGAAAGCAGGAAGTAACATTAGCGAGAGAAGAGAAAGAGGCACAGAGAATTGGTAAAGATGTACAGAGCGAGAGTATGAGCTGGTGTCAGAGGAAGATAAAGTGTAAGGAGGTCTAAAATGGGTTTATTGTGTGAGTGAGTGACTGTACAGAGGGTGCTAAGTAAGGTCGGGGAGCTGCACAGGCCGACAACCACATGGGAGTCTGGTCTTGTGGTGATAAGGGAGGCCTGACTCACAGTCGGACAGGTCAGGGTGCAGAGATGGAAGCTGCATCCTGCAGCTCAGGAGGAAGGATGGAGTGGGAGAGAGAGAGAGAGAGACAGTCACACTGACAACATGAGAGATAAAGAAAGAGACCGAGAGACTGAGACAACAGAGTCTGGGTGAGAGATAGAGAGGGACGGGGTTTGCAATTCATTGTATCAGAAACTTTACCATTTAATGGTGATTGAATGTGTTGTGTTTGTGTGTTGCTCCTCCCAGTTAGAGGCGGAGCTTGTCTCTCTGCGCAGGAAACAGGACGAGGCCATCACTGAGAACCAGTCGCTCAAACTGACCAATCAGGAGCTGGAGACACGGCTGCAGCAGATCCAACAGGAGTTACAGGAGGCCCAGGATCGGCTGGTGTCTCAACAGGAGGAAGCAGCTCAGCGCCAGGAGAAAGAAGGGTAAGAGACTGTGTACACAATGCACACACTGTGTACACACACACTGTGTACACACCCCACACACTGTGTACACACCCCGCGCACTGTGTACACACCCCATGCACTGTGTACTTATCCCGTGCTCTGTGTACATACCGCGCACTCTGTGTACGTTCCGCGCACTCTGTGTACACACCGTGCGCTCTATGTACACACCCCACACACTGTGTACACTCCTCACGCATTATGTACTCACCTTGTGCACTGTGTACACACCTAGGAAACTGTGTACACGCCCCGCGCGCTGTGTGCACATGCCCCGCACGCTGCATACGCAAGTCCCACACGCTGCAGACACCCTCCGTGCGGCTGTATACACATACCGCATACTGTATACATGCACAGCCCTGTAAGTGGTGTCCAGTCGTTCTGTGTTTGCTCCTGTCAGTCTGTATACGATGGATGCTGACTTTGTTGATTGGTTTAGCCTGGGTGTGGGATGTAGAGAAAGGGAAGTAAACTGTAGAATGATCTGGAAACATGGAGCAGACATTTGAAAGCACAGTTAATAAAATCTGTTACCCACACAGAAAGCAGCATCATCTCTGTATAGACCCAAGATATAAAACGTGTAACAGAGCAAACACTCACACCGCACCAGTGCCAGGCAAAGACAATCTCCAAGAGCAAATCTAACCATTGCCCCTTGACATTCAATGGCATTTCCATCGCTGAATCCGCCACTATCACCATCCTGAGGGTTACCATAGCCCAGAAACTGAAATAGCCAAATAAATACTGTGGCTACAAGAGCAGGTCAGAGGCTGGGAATAGTGCGGCGAGTAACTCACCTCCCGACTGCCCAAAACCTGTCCACCATCTACAAGGCACAAGTCAGGAGTGCGATGGAATACTCTCCACTTGCCTGGATGGGAGCAGCTCCAACAACACACAAAAAGCTCGACACCATCCAGAACAAAGCAGCCGCTTGATTGGCATCCGATACACAAACATTCACTCTCTCCACTACTGATGAACAGTGGCGGCCGTGTGTACCATCTACAAAATGCACTGCAGGAACTCACCAAGGCTCCTTACACAGCACCTTCCAAAGCCAAGACCACAACCATCTTGAAGGACAAGGGCAGCAGATACATGGGAACCCCTGGAAGTTTCAGTCCAGATCACTCACCATCCTGAATTGGAAATAGATCGCCGTTCCTTCACTGTCACTGGATCAACATCCTGGAACTCCCTCTCTAACAGCACTGTGGGAGTACCTACACCCTCATGGACTGTGGCAGTTCAAGAAGGCAGCTCACCACCACCTTCTCACAGGCAATTCAGGATGGGCAATAAATGTGTTGCCCTGGCAAACGGCAACCACATCACATGAATGAATTTTAGAAAAACAGCTCACATGCTTCACACGGTTCATACACGCACTGCACACGGTGTGCACACGCTGCACTCTGCGTACACAGACTGCACACTGCGTACACACACTGCACACAGTGTGCACACGCTGCACTCTGCGTACACAGACTGCACTCTGCGTACACACACTGCACACGGCGTACACACGCTGCACTCTGCGTACACAAACTGCACACGGCGTACACACACTGCACACGGCGTACACAAACTGCACACGGCGTACACACGCTGCACACTGTGTACACACGCTGCACTCTGCGTACACAAACTGCACACGGCGTACACACGCTGCACTCTGCGTACACAAACTGCACACGGCGTACACACACTGCACACGGCGTACACACGCTGCACACTGCGTACACACGCTGCACACGGCGTACACACGGTGCACACGGCGTACACACGCTGCACACGGCGTACACACGCTGCACACTGCGTACACACGCTGCACACGGCGTACACACGCTGCACACTGCGTACACACGCTGCACTCTGCGTACACACGCTGCACACGGCGTACACAAACTGAACACTGCGTACACACGCTGCACACTGCGTACACACGCTGCACACTGCGTACACACGCTGCACACGGCGTACACACGCTGCACACTGCGTACACACACTGCACACTGCGTACACACGCTGCACACGGCGTACACACGCTGCACACTGCGTACACACGCTGCACACTGCGTACACACGCTGCACACTGCGTACACACGCTGCACACTGCGTACACACGCTGCACACTGCGTACACACGCTGCACACGGCGTACACACGCTGCACACTGCGTACACACACTGCACACTGCGTACACACGCTGCACACTGCGTACACACGCTGCACACTGCGTACACACACTGCACACTGCGTACACACACTGCACACGGCGTACACACACTGCACACTGCGTACACACGCTGCACACAGCGTACACACACAGCACACGGCGTACACACACTGCACACGGCGTACACACGCTGCACACGGCGTACACACGCTGCACACGGCGTACACACGCTGCACACTGCATACACATGCTGCACACTGCGTACACACACTGCACACTGCGTACACACACTGCACACGCCGTACACACACTGCACACTGCGTACACACGCTGCACACTGCGTACACACACTGCACACGGCGTACACACACTGCACACTGCGTACACACGCTGCACACAGCGTACACACACAGCACACGGCGTACACACACTGCACACGGCGTACACACGCTGCACACGGCGTACACACGCTGCACACGGCGTACACACGCTGCACACTGCATACACACGCTGCACATGGCGTACACACGCTGCACACTGCGTACACACGCTGCACACGGCGTACACACGCTGCACACTGCGTACACACGCTGCACACGGTGTACACGCTGCACACTGCGTACACACGCTGCACACTGCGTACACACGCTGCACACGGCGTACACACGCTGCACACGGCGTACACACGCTGCACACTGCGTACACACGCTGCACACTGCGTACACACGCTGCACACTGCGTACACACGCTGCACACGGCGTACACACGCTGCACACTGCGTACACACGCTGCACACTGCGTACACACGCTGCACACTGCGTACACACGCTGCACACTGCGTACACACGCTGCACACGGCGTACACACGCTGCACACTGCGTACACACGCTGCACACTGCGTAAACACGCTGCACACTGCGTACACACGCTGCACACTGCGTACACACGCTGCACACTGCGTACACACGCTGCACACTGCGGACACACGCTGCACACTGTGGACAAACGCTGCACACTGTGTACACACGCTGCACACTGTGTACACACGCTGCACACTGCGTACACACACTGCAAACGGCGTACACACGCTGCAAACGGCGTACACACGCTGCACACTGCGTACACACGCTGCACACGGCGTACACACGCTGCACACTGCGTACACATGCTGCACACTGCGTACACACGCTGCACACTGTGTACACACGCTGCACACTGCGTACACACGCTGCACACGGCGTACACACGCCGCAAACGGCGTACACACGCTGCACACTGCGTACACACGCTGCACACTGCGTACACACGCTGCACACGGCGTACACACGCTGCAAACGGCGTACACACGCTGCACACGGCGTACACACGCTGCAGACGGCGTACACACGCTGCACACGGCGTACACACGCTGCAAACGGCGTACACACGCTGCACACTGCGTACACACGCTGCACACTGCGTACACACGCTGCACACGGCGTACACACGCTGCAAACGGCGTACACACGCTGCACACGGCGTACACACGCTGCACACTGCGTACACACGCTGCACACTGTGTACACACGCTGCACACTGCGTACACACGCTGCACACTGTGTACACACGCTGCACACTGCGTACACACGCTGCACACGGCGTACACACGCTGCACACTGCGTACACACGCTGCACACTGCGTACACACGCTGCACACTGCGTACACACGCTGCACACTGCGTACACACGCTGCACACTGCGTACACACGCTGCACACTGTGTACACACGCTGCACACTGTGTACACACGCTGCACACTGCGTACACACGCTGCACACTGCGTACACACACTGCAAACGGCGTACACACGCTGCACACTGTGTACACACGCTGCACACTGTGTACACACGCTGCACACGGCGTACACACGCTGCACACTGCGTACACACGCTGCACACTGTGTACACACGCTGCACACTGTACACACGCTGCACACTGCGTACACACGCTGCACACTGTGTACACACGCTGCACACTGTGTACACACGCTGCACACTGTGTACACACGCTGCACACTGTGTACACACGCTGCACACTGCGTACACACGCTGCACACGGCGTACACGCACTGCACACTGCGTAAACACGCTGCACACTGCGTACACACGCTGCACACTGCGTACACACGCTGCACACTGCGTACACACGCTGCACACTGTGTACACACGCTGCACACTGCGTACACACGCTGCACACTGCGTACACACGCTGCACACTGCGTACACACGCTGCACACTGTGTACACACGCTGCACACTGCGTACACAGACTGCACACGGCGTTCACAGACTGCACACGGCGTACACACGCTGCATTCTGTGTACACAGACTGCACGCTGCGCCCACGCACCGCACACTGAACAGAGGGAAGAGGGAAGCTGCTCTGGGATTTGGGATTGAGGTGTGGGTGAGTGAGGAATTCTAACAAGGAATGTCTCCACTGATCCTCCCATCTGTCGCTGTCACTGACTCTCCCTCCCTGTCTGTCTGATTCTCTGGTTTGATTACAGCGAGCGGGATCAATCTCCCGGCAGTGAGGGACGGCGTTCCGATGAAGCTGATCCACAGGTAATGAGGGATGGACACAGCAGGGAAAAGGGGGGGATTGAGTCCCAGTCCGTGTGTGTCTGAGGGTGAGAGCTGGGACATAGAGAGTAGACAGAGGGAGCACAGTGCCTGTACCATCACTGGGTTCAGACAGTGAATTCTCACCGCTTCCCATCAGGACTGTTGGGTGTTGGGGGGTGAATTGGGTGGTGGGGGGTTGGGGGGAGGGTGGGTGGTGGGGAGGGGGGGGAAGGAGGTACTGAATCCTTCAGCACGAGAGCGCGTCGGTGAATAAATTCTGATAGAGGAGTGGAGAGAAAGAAAGAGTGGAAAAATGTGAATGTGAGAGAGAGAGAAACAGGCTGGGACAGAGATATCAGAGAGGCAGAGAGATGGGGATAAATAGAGCTGGTTAAGAATACATTTGATGAGGATTTGATTGGGTGATTGAATGTGTTGTGTTTGTGTGTTGCTCCTCCCAGTTAGAGGCGGAGCTTGTCTCTCTGCGCAGGAAACAGGACGAGGCCATCACTGAGAACCAGACGCTCAAACTGACCAATCAGGAGCTGGAGACACGGCTGCAGCAGATCCAACAGGAGTTTCAGGAGGCCCAGGATCGGCTGGTGTCTCAACAGGAGGAAGCAGCTCAGCGCCAGGAGAAAGAAGGGTAAGAGACTGTGTACACAATGCACACACTGTGTACACACCCCGCGCACTGTGTACACACCCCGCGCACTGTGTACACACCCCACACGCTGTGTAGAGTCCCTGCACGCTATGTACACACCCCGCATGCTGTGTACACACCCCGCACGCTGTGTACACACCCCGCACGCTGCGCACACACCTTGCGCGCTGCGTACACGTCCCGGCGCTGCGTACACGTCCCGGCGCTGCGTACACGTCCCGGCGCTGCGTACACATCCTCGCTGTGTTCACATCCCACGTGCTGCGTACACGTCCCATGCACTGCGTACACATCCCGCGTGATGCGTAGAAGCTCAATGCACTGCGTACACATCCCACATGCTGCGTACACGGCCTGCGCGCTGCGTACATGGCCCATGCACTGCGTACATGGCCCATGTGCTGCGTACACGGCCCGCACGCTGCATACACAGCCCGCACGCTGCGTACATGGCCCGTGCACTGCGTACATGGCCTGTGCGCTGCGTACACGGCCCGCACACTGCGTACATGGCCCACGTGCTGCGTACACGGCCTGCGTGCTGCGCACACAGCAACTGGAGAAAGCAGCTCAACGCCAGGAGAAAAAAGGGTAAGGGAGCCCCAGGACACGTTGTGTCCCAATTATCTTTTGACCATCTCAGTCATTCTCCATCCCTGAATCCTCCAATTCGAGGTGTTGGAAAGTTGAGTTGAATTGAAATTTTAAAACGCTGGAATGGACAGCAGTGCGTGTTCCCTTTAAAATGTGGTGCTTTTTTTCTGTATTTAAAACAGAAGATTCAGATGCACATAGAGAACTCAGACTGAAACACTGTATCAAAAGACAAGCAGCAGGGTTGCCTTGGTAACAGGCTACAGATATTTGAATTAGAACAGGTTTTTGAATTTTGGCCAATCAATTTAAATTTGGCACTGAACTACTCACAGCCGAGCAGATTTAAATGTGATGTTTTTGGTAACCTGAGTGGCAATCCTATTGTGGGGATGTTGGTATGTCATCAGGGGTATAAGAGAGGGGGAGGCAGTGACACAAAGGGGAGAAGAGCACTTGCCACAGCTCACAGCTCAGAGAGAGAGAGAGAGAGTGTGGGAGGGGGAGGGGTAGCGGGAGGGGGAGAGGGAAGGGGAGGGGGAGGGGGAGTGGGAGGGGGAGGGGGAGCGGGAGGGGGAGACAGCTCCAGAGAGACACAGCAACTGCTCTCTGCCACATGCAATAGCTTTTAGCTCAAAGTCTCATCTGAATAGCAAAGGTACCAAAAGAAGACAGAGATTCGAGAACATAAAACCTGGTTGTAATTTCAAGAGTGACTAAAATTCTATTTTTGTGTGAATAAGTGGGAATTGTATTTATCTAACCAGCGTTCCATTAGAATCGTGTTTGATTCAGTTTGTTAATTATTTCAGTTAGTTAGATAAATAAAGTGTTACTTGTTGATTTTACAGAGAGAGTCTCACATAGTTATTCTGATTTGACCATAAGACATAGGAGCAGAATTAGGCCACTCGGCCCATCGAATCATGGCTGATATTTTTCTCATCCCCATTCTCCTGCCTTTTCCCCATAACCCCTGATCCCCTTATTAATCAAGAACCTATCTATCTCTGTCTTAAAGACACTTAGTGACCCGACCTCCACAGCCTTCTGAGGCAAAGAATTCCACAGATTCACCACTCTCTGACTGAAGAAATTCCTCCTCATCACTGTTTTAAAGGATCGTCCCTTTAGCCTGAGGTTGTGCCCTCTGGTTCTAGTTTTTCCTACGAGTGGAAACATCCTCTCCACGTCCGCTCTATCCAGGCCTGGCAGTATCCTGTAAGTTTCAAAAAGATTCCCCCTCATCCTTCTAAACTCCGAGTACAGACCCAGAGTCCTCAACCGTTCCTCATATGACAAGCTCTTCATCCCAAAGATCATTCTTATGAACCTCCTCTGGACCCTTTCCAAAGCCAGCACATCCTTCCTTAGATACGGGGCCCAAAACTGCTCACAATGCTCCAAATGGGGTCTGACCAGAGCCTTATACAGCCTCAGAAGTACATCTCTGCTCTTGTATTCTAGCTCTCTCGACATGAATGCTAACATTGCATTGTCTTCCTAACTGCTGACTGAACCTGCACGTTAACCAGAAGAGAATCTTGAACAAGGACTCCCAAGGCACTTTGCTGATTTCCTAAGCATTTCCCCATTTAGAAAATAGTCTATGCCTCCATTCCTCCTTCCAAAGTGCATAACCTCACACTTTTCCACATTGTATTCCATCTGCCACTTCTTTGTCCACTCTCCTAACCTGTCCTTCTGCAGCCCCCCTGCTTCCTCAATACTACCTTTCCCTCTACATATCTTTTTAACCACTAAAAGTTGCTGAAGAGCAGATTGTACTATTTCTCACTCACTGTAACAGATTATGAGGCGAGGTACTCCTCTGTGAGTGGTTAGGTGTTAGATCTCAGAGAGGGCATCAAGCTTCCCTTCACAACAAACAGCGCACACACATTTGCAGCTCCTTTGCCAGGACACACATTATTCACTGCTTTCTCCTCCAATCTCTCTCAGCCACCACCCCCTGGGACAAAAACTGCAGCAAGTTGTGAGTTGAAGGTTGCGTTGCTGAATTGTGTGTGTGCAGAGTTACACGGGAACAGTGATGGAGTGAGCGTTCCACACAGGGAGCCTCTCACACATTCCACTCACTCATATGTGTCAAATTAAGAGGGATCCAGATAAAGTGGATAGGATGGCCCTATTCCTCTCGGTTGAAGGGTCTATAACCAGGGGAATGGATTGAGGGTAAGAGGTTGGAGAATTCGAGAGAGTGTGAGTGGACAATTTTCCACCCAGAGGGTGGTGGGGATCTGGAACTCAGTGTCTGAAAGGCTGGTAGAGGCAGAAACCCCCATTAACCTTTTAAATATACTTGGATAAGCACTGAGAAGTGACATAACCTACAAGGCGACAGACCGAGACCTGGAAAGTAGGATCATAGAACATAGAACAGTACAGCACAGTACAGGCCCTTCGGCCCACGATGTTGTGCCGAACCTTTTCAGAAACCAAGATCAAGCTATCCCATTCCCTATGGAACATAGAACAAATCATATTTCATGCTCTATCCATGTTGGTCATCATGGACTCAATGGGTTGAATGGCCATTTCTATGATTCTATGATTTGTATAATCCGGAACCTTGGCACATCTGGTGCGATTGTGAGATGTGTTATACAAAAACTCCTCTCTATATCTTTGTCTCCTCCTTTACCGCCACGCCTTTCCTGTCACTCAGAGATCACAATCGCCCTGAAATTCCCTCCCTCCCCTCCCTCTCTCTATCCCTCCCTTCCCTCTCCCCTCCCTCCTCCCTTCCCTCCCCCTCCCTCCCCTCCTTCTCTCTATCCCTCCCTTCCCTCTCCCCTCCCTCCTCCTCCCCTCCCTCCCCTCCCCTCCTTTCCCTCCCCTCCCCCCTCCATTCCCTCCCCCTCCCCTCCCCCTCTCTTCCCTCACCCCCTTCCCTCCCTCCTTCCCTCCCACCATCCCTCTATCCCACCCTCCCTCTATCCCTCCCTCCCTCTATCCCTCCCTCTCCCTACCTTCTCCTCCCTCTCTCTATCCATCCCTCCCCTTCCTCTCCCTCCCTCTTGCCCTCTCCTTCCCTCCCCGTTACTGAACTGTGTACTGACAGTAATTGTCCTATTCCAGTCATTCCTGTTGAACACAGAGTAATGTTGCTCTCCCTCCGTCATTTCTGCTCCACAGACTTCTGCGAACTCGCTCCATCCGACGCCGTGTGACTCGCAAAACCCCCCAGGGAGAGGATCTTGGGCTCCCTCACCTGAGGGTCGAAGGTCAGGATGTGACCATGGCGACAAGCGATGACGTAGATGGAGCCTGTGAAGAAACAGAAACAACTTCAGCAAGAGACGGAGCAGCAGAGACAATTAGAGAGGTAGCTGGGCCTAGGAACGAGGCTTCTCCACTGTCAGAGCAGCAGGAAGGCCTCACTCCTGCAGCAACTGGTTCACCCATTGCTGTCGGTCTCCTCAGAGACACTCTGACCCCCCCTCATAAACCAGAGAGTCAAAGCGTCCCAGTCAGACTCAAACCCCCTGGGGATCAGAGACCGACTGTCACCTGGTTCATGTCTCACTCCGTGTCGCTTCCACCTTCCGGGAAAGGTAAAAACACAAAATCCGGGATGTCCAATGGACAGAATAACCAATCCTTGGATAATAACCTGGAGATTCCCGAGCTTCCCATTAGATTGTGGGGAGGAGTGGGTTTTGGAAATTAATGAGGAACCAAGCAACTGGGTTCTGCAGCAAGGCAGCACTTTGTGAATGAGAGTCTGATGGTTGGTGGGGGGGGGGCGGGGGGGGGGGGCTGTTGGGCTGGAATGGGGCTTGGGGGGGAGGGAGTTAGAAGAGTTAGAGAAGAAAACTGGGAGCGAGAGAGAGAGTTTCCGATAAAGTGGAAGGCAGATTGAGAGACTGAAAGAATGGGAGGGTTGAGGGAGATATAAAGACCTGGGTCGGAATGTTACCAGCGTTCCCGCCGGCGGGATTTTCCCATCCCGCCGCAGTGAGCGGAGATCAGGCTCGCACCAAATTCTCTGATCCTGCTGCAGTGGCATGGACGGCTGGTAAGATGGTGCCCCTGGAGTTTGGCCATGGTGGAAAGACCATGATCCACTTGGGCAAAAAACAGCTTGAAGTGTTTGAAAACCACAAGGGTTGGCTCCAAAATGGCGCTTTCAGTTTGTGGCCGGGATCGAGGGTGGAGAACGTTGGGGAGGGTGTCGGGATGAGGATGGTCCGTGTGGTTTCACATACGTGCTTTAGTGAGGCAGCTGCCACTGAATTGGGACTTTGGGAGCCTCGCATTGTGAAACTTGAGGTGCAGGTTCGCCCTGGTCAGCGCATGTCCGAACCTTGGGGACTTGTTTAGATTGCTGGCCAAATGTTTGAAAACTCTGTCAGCAATATAAAAGAAAATGTGCCTGTCGTTTCACATTAGCCCGAGGATTCCCATTGGATCCATGTTCCCTGACTGATTACACACCCATCAATGATCACAGGAATGTGCCAGCCACTGCACTGATTGACAGCTCCAAGTGGTTATAGACTCTTTGAAGTGGGATCATTAATTCCAATTCATGTTGTTTTAGATATTGAACCCTGGAGTGCAATGTTTGTTCTTATAAAGCGTTATGTGGTTGAAGCAATGCCAATGGAGAAAATGGGATTTTCCCAATAGACTGAAGTCTGCTATAGACACTTAGAACTTTATTTCCTGAAATATTTATCTCATTTCTGCCTTATTCCTGAGATAAGACCACGGTGGATATTGAGTGAGTTGGCAAAGTGGGTGCAAGAGCAAAGGCCGGTGGGTGGGGGGCAAGTTTGACATGAGATGGCACTAAGTTGGCATGGGGTCTATAAAGGGTCATGGGGGTGAGTAAAAGGGCTTGGTCAGCATTGAAGGTATGAGGGGCATGGGGGTGGGTACAGCAGCAAATGTTGGCATGAATGGGTTACGAAGGGCATGTGGAGAGGTGGCAGGATGTGGGGGGTGGGGCCAGAGGGATTTTTTTAATGGCTATTGTTGGTTTATAAGTTTTGGACAGAGAGGGGGAGGCTCTGAGGGAGGTCCTCCCCCATCCTGCCGCCCGCCTGGCATCCTCCTCACACATTCTGGGGTCACGCACCCTGGAATCTAATCTAGCCAATCCCTGCAGACCAACAACCAGAAGAGTGGGCAGTCAATTTGAAAGATCAGGTTTCTGCTCATCAAACTTGTGGATAAAAATCCATCCAAACAGCGGAACTGGAGGGAGGAGAGTTCCAGAAATGTGGACCACATTGTAAACTTTACCATGCACATTTTGTGAATGTTGTCTTCCCATTGGCGATTGAATGTGTTGTGTTTGTGTGTTGCTCCTCCCAGTTAGAGGCGGAGCTTGTCTCTCTGCGCAGGAAACAGGACGAGGCCATCACTGAGAACCAGACGCTCAAACTGACCAATCAGGAGCTGGAGACACGGCTGCAGCAGATCCAACAGGAGTTTCAGGAGGCCCAGGATCGGCTGGTGTCTCAACAGGAGGAAGCAGCTCAGCGCCAGGAGAAAGAAGGGTAAGAGACTGTGTACACAATGCACACACTGTGTACACGCCCCGCGCACTGTGTACACGCCCCGCGCACTGTGTACACGCCCCGCGCACTGTGTACACACCCCGCGCACTGTGTACACACCCCACACACTGCATACACACCCCACACACTGCGTACCCACCCAGCATAGCACACTGCGTTCGCACGCAGCCCAACACACTGCATTCACACCATGCAGACTGCATACACACCCCACACACTACATGTGCATGCCCGGACGAGATGTACGCACGCCTTGCACGCTGCATACGCACGCCTCGCACGCTGCGTATGCACGCCTCGCACGCTGCGTACGCACGCCTCGCACGCTACATACGCACGCCTCACACGCTGCGTACGCACGCCTCGCATGCTGCGCATGCACGCTTTGCACGCTGCATACGCATGCCTCACACGCTGCGTACACACGCCTTGCACGCTGCGTACACATGCCTCGCACACTGCGTATGCACGCCTTGCACGCTGCGTTTGCATGCTGCGTACACACGCCTCGCATGCTGCGTACGCACGCCTCGCACGCTGCGTACGCACGCCTCGCACGCTGCGTACGCACATTGCGTGAACGCGCCCCACATGCTGCAGCCCCACGCGGCTGTGTACACATGCAGGAAACTACATACATGCACAGCCCTGTAAGTGGTCTCCAGTCATTCTGTGTTTGCTCCTGTCAGTCTGTATACGATGGATGCTGACTTTGTTGATTGGTTTAGCCTGGGTGTAGGATGTAGAGAAAGGGAAGTAAACTGTAGAAAGATCTGGAAACATGGAGCAGACATTTGAAAGCACAGTTAATAAAATCTGTTACCCACACAGAAAGCAGCATCATCTCTGTATAGACCCAAGATATAAAACGTGTAACAGAGCAAACACTCACTCCGCACCAGTGCCAGGCAAAGACAATCTCCAAGAGCAAATCTAACCATCGCCCCTTGACATTCAATGGCGTTTCCATCGCTGAATCCGCCACTATCACCATCCTGAGGGTTACCATAGACCAGAAACTGAATTAGCCAAATAAATACTGTGGCTACAAGAGCAGGTCAGAGGCTGGGAATAGTGCGGCGAGTAACTCACCTCCTGACTCCCCAAAACCTGTCCACCATCTACAAGGCACAAGTCAGGAGTGTGATGGAATGCTCTCTACTTGCCTGGATGGGAGCAGCTCCAACAACACACAAAAAGCTCGGCACCATCCAGGATAAAGCAGCCGCTTGATTGGCATCCGATACACAAACATTCACTCTCTCCACTACTGATGAACAGTGCCGGCCGTGTGTACCATCTACAAAATGCACTGCAGGAACTCACCAAGTCTCCTTACACAGCACCTTCCAAACCCAAGACCACAACCATCTTGAAGGACAAGGGCAGGAGATACATGGGAACCCCTGGAAGTTTCAGTCCAGATCACTCACCATCCTGAATTGGAAATAGATCGCCGTTCCTTCACTGTCACTGGATCAAATCCTGGAACTCCCTATCTAACAGCACTGTGGGAGTACCTACACCTCAGGGACTGTGGCAGTTCAAGGAGGCAGCTCACCACCACCTTCTCACAGGCAATTCAGGATGGGCAATAAATGTGTTGCCCTGGCAAACGGCAACCACATCACATGAATGAATTTTAGAAAAACAGCTCACATGCTTCACACGGTTCATACACGCACTGCACACTGCGTACACACGCTGCACACTGCGTACACACGCTGCACACGGCGTACACACGCTGCACACTGCGTACACACGCTGCACACTGCGTACACACGCTGCACACTGCGTACACACGCTGCACACTGCGTACACACGCTGCACACGGCGTACACACGCTGCACACTGCGTACACACACTGCACACGGCGTACACACACTGCACACGGCGTACACACGCTGCACACGGCGTACACACGCTGCACACTGCGTACACACACTGCACACGGCGTACACACACACTGCACACTGCGTACACACACTGCACACGGCGTACACACGCTGCACACTGCGTACACACACTGCACACGGCGTACACACACTGCACACGGCGTACACACACTGCACACGGCGTACACACACACTGCACACTGCGTACACACACTGCACACGGCGTACACACGCTGCACACGGCGTACACACGCTGCACACTGCGTAAACACGCTGCACACGGCGTAAACACGCTGCACACGGCGTACACACCCTGCACACTGCGTACACACGCTGCACACTGCGTACACACGCTGCACACTGCGTACACACGCTGCACACTGCGTACACACGCTGCACACGGCGTACACACGCTGCACACTGCGTACACACGCTGCACACTGCGTAAACACGCTGCACACGGCGTAAACACGCTGCACACGGCGTACACACCCTGCACACTGCGTACACACGCTGCACACTGCGTACACACGCTGCACACGGCGTAAACACGCTGCACACGGCGTACACACCCTGCACACGGCGTACACACGCTGCACACTGCGTACACACGCTGCACACGGCGTACACACACTGCACACGGCGTAAACACGCTGCACACGGCGTACACACGCTGCACACGGCGTAAACACGCTGCACACGGCGTAAACACGCTGCACACGGCGTACACACACTGCACACGGCGTAAACACGCTGCACACGGCGTACACATGCTGCACACTGCGTAAACACGCTGCACACGGCGTACACATGCTGCACACTGCGTAAACACGCTGCACACGGCGTACACACGCTGCACACTGCGTAAACACGCTGCACACGGCGTACACACGCTGCACACGGCGTAAACACGCTGCACACGGCGTACACACGCTGCACACTGCGTAAACACGCTGCACACGGCGTACACATGCTGCACACTGCGTAAACACGCTGCACACTGCGTACACACGCTGCACACTGCGTAAACACGCTGCACACGGCGTACACACGCTGCACACTGCGTAAACACGCTGCACACGGCGTACACACGCTGCACACGGCGTACACACGCTGCACACGGCGTAAACACGCTGCACACGGCGTACACACGCTGCACACTGCGTAAACACGCTGCACACGGCGTACACATGCTGCACACTGCGTAAACACGCTGCACACTGCGTACACACGCTGCACACTGCGTACACACGCTGCACACTGCGTACACACACTGCACACGGCGTACACACGCTGCACACGGCGTACACACGCTGCACACTGCGTACACACGCTGCACACTGCGTACACAAACTGCACACTACGTACACGCACGCCATGCTGCGTACACGCATGCCACGCTGCGTACACGCACACCATGTACACGCACGCCACGCTGTGTACACGCACGCCACGCTGCATACACGCATGCCACGCTGCGTACACATTCTGCATACTGTGTACAAACAAAGAACAAAGAAAGTTACAGCACAGGAACAGGCCCTTTGGCCCTCCATGCCTGCACCGACCATGCTGCCCGACTTAACTAAAACCCCCTACCCTTCCGAGGACCATATCCCTCTATTCCCATCCTATTCATGTACTTGTCAAGATGCCCCTTAAAAGTCACTACCGTATCCGCTTCCACTATCTCCCCTGGCAACGAGTTCCAGGCACCCACCACTCTCTGTGTAAAAAATCTGCCTCGTACATCTCCTTTAAATCTTTCCCCTCGCACCTTAAACCTGTGCCCCCCTAGTAATTGACTCTTCCACCCTGGGAAAAAGCTTCTGACTATCCACTCTGTCCATGCCCCTCATAATCTTATAGACTTCTATTAGGTCACCCCTCAACCTCCGTTGTTCCAGTGAGAACAAACCAAGTTTCTCCAACCTCTCCTCATAGCTGATGCCCTCCATACCAGGCAACATCCTGGTAAATCTTTTCTGTACCCTCTCCAAAGCCTCCACGTCCTTCTGGTAGTGTGGTGACCAGAATTGAACACTATATTCCAAGTGCGGCCTAACTAAGGTTCTATAAAGCTGCAACATGACTTGCCAATTTTTAAACTCAATGCCCTGGTCGATGAAGGCAAGCACGCCATATGCCTTCTTGACTACCTTCTCCACCTGCATTGCCACTTTCAGTGACCTGTGTACCTGTATACCCAGATCCCTTTGCCTATCAATACTCTTAAGGGTTCTGCCATTTACTGTATATTTCCTATTTGTATTAGACCTTCCAAAATGCATTACCTCACATTTGTCCGGATTAAACTCCATCTGCCATCTCTCCGCTCAAGTCTCCAACTGATCTGTATCCTCTGATGGTCCTCATTGCTATCCGCAAATCCACCAACATTTGTGTCATCCGCAAACTTACTAATCAAACTAGTTACATTTTCCTTCAAATTCATTTATATATATTCCAAACAGCAAAGGTCCCAGCACTGATCCCTGAGGAATGCCACTTGTCACAGCCCTCCATTCAGAAACGCACCCTTCCACTGTTACCCTCTGTCTTCTTTGACCGATGATAGTCATGATGTGGAGACGCCGGCGTTGGACTGGGGTTTCTTTGACCGAGCCAGTTTTGTATCCACTTTGCCAGCTCACCTCTGATCCCATGCGACTTCATCTTCTGCACCAGTCTGCCATGAGGGACCTTGTCAAAGGCCTTACTGAAGTCCATGTAGACAACATCCACTGCCCTACCCTCATCAATCATCTTCGTCACTTCCTCGAAAAACTTGATCAAGTTCGTGAGACACGACCTCTCCTTCACAAAACCATGTTGCCTCTCACTAATACGTCCACTTATTTCCAAGTGATAATAAATCCTGTCTCGAAGAATCCTCTCCAATAATTTCCCTACCACTGATGTAAGGCTCACCAGCCTGTAATTACCTGGATTATTCTTGCCACCCTTCTTAAACAAAGGAACAACATTGGCTATTCTCCAAGCCTTGGGACCTCCCCTGTAGCCAGTGAGGATACAAAGATTTCTCTTAAGGCCCCAGCAATTTCCTCCCTGATGGGATATACCCCAGTATTCTTGGGTATATCCCATCAGGCCCTGGGGACTTGTCTGCCTTACAAAGAACAAAGAACAATACAGCACAGGAACAGGCCCTTCGGCCCTCCAAGCCTGCGCCGCTCATGTGCCCAACTAGACCATTCGTTTGTATCCCTCTATTCCCAGTCTGTTCATGTGGCTATCTAGATAAGTCTTAAATGATCCCAGCGTGTCCGCCTCAATCACCTTGCTTGGGAGTGCATTCCAGGCCCCCACCACCCTCTGTGTAACATACGTCCCCCTGACATCTGTGTTGAACCTTGCCCCCCTCACCTTGAACCTGTGACCCCTTGTGTTCGTCAGCTCCGACCTGGGAAAAAGGTTCCCACTGTTCACCCTATCTATGCCCTTCATAATTTTATACACCTCTATTAGGTCGCCCCTCATCCTCCGTCTTTCCAGGGAGAACATCCCCAGTTTACCCAATCTCTCCTCATAGCTGAGACCCTCCATACCAGGCAACATCCTGGTAAACCTTTTCTGCACTCTCTCCAAAGCCTCCACGTCCTTCTGGCAGTGCGGCGACCAGAACTGGATGCAGTATTCCAAATGTGGCCTAACCAACGTTCTATACAGCTGCAACATCATATGCCAACTTTTATATCCTATGCCCCGTCCAATAAAGGCAAGCATGCCATATGCCTTTTTGACCACCCTCTCCACCTGTGCTGCTACCTTTAAGGATCTGTGGACTTGTACACCCAGGTCCCTCTGTGTGTCTATACTCCTGATGGTTCTGCCATTTATTGTATAGCTCTCCCTTACATTAGATCTACCGAAATGCATCACTTCGCATTTATCTGGATTAAATTTCATCTGCCATTTCTCCGCCCAATGTTCCAGCCTATCTATATCCTGCTGTATTCTCTGACAATGTTCATCACTATCTGCAACTCCAGCAATCTTTGTGTCGTCCGCAAACTTACTGATCACACCTGCTACATCTTCTTCCAAATCATTTATATATATCACAAACAGCAGAAGTCCCAGTACAGAGCCCTGCAGAACACCACTAGTCATAGACCTCCAACCGGAAAAAGACCCCTCCACTGTTACCCTCTGTCTTCTATGGCTAAGCCAGTTCTCCACCCATCTAGCTAGCTCACCTTTTATCCCATGAGATTTAACCTTTTGCACCAGCCTGCCATGAGGGACCTTGTCAAACGCTTTACTAAAATCCATACAGGCGACATCCACGGCCCTTCCCTCATCAATCGTTTTTGTCACCTCGTCAAAAAACTCAACCAAATTTGTGAGGCATGACCTCCCTCGTACAAAACCATGCTGTCTATCGCTAATGTGATTATTCATTTCTAAATGCACATATATCCTATCTCTAAGAATCTTCTCCAACAATTTCCCTACCACGGACGTCAAGCTCACCGGCCTATAATTACCTGGGTTATCCTTGCTACCCTTCTTAAATAACGGGACCACATTTGCTATCCTCCAATCCTCTGGGACCTCACCTGTGTCCAGCGAAGAGACAAAGATTTCTGTTAGAGGCCCAGAAATTTCATCTCTTGCCTCCCTGAGGAGTCTAGGATAGATGCCATCTGGCCCTGGGGATTTGGCTGTGTTAATGTTTCCTAAAGGAACACTTCCTTCCTTGTAATTGAGATTTTTTCTAACGGGTCAACACATCTCTCTGAGACACTCCCAGTCAACATGTCCCTCTCCTTTGTGAATACTGATGCAAAGTATTCATTTAGGATCTCACCTACTTCCTTTGGTTCTAAGCATAATTCCCCTCCTTTGTCCCTGAGAGGTCCGATTCTTTCCCTAACAACCCTCTTGTTCCTAACGAATGTATAAAATGCCTTAGGATTCTCCTTAATCCTGTCTGCCAAGGACATTTCGTGACCCCTTTTTGCCCTTCTAACTCCCTGTTTGAGTTCTTTTCTACTTTCTCTGTATTCCTCCAGTGCTCCATCTGTTTTTAGCTGCCTGGACCTCATGTATGCCTCTTTTTTCTTTTTGATTAGACCCACAATTTCACTGGTTATCCACGGCTCTCTCAATGTTTCTCAAGGAGCCCAATACCTCCTTTTTGATCTCAACATGGCTCAAACTATCTATGATGTGGAGATGCCGGCGTTGGACTGGGGTAAACACAGTAACAAGTATGACAACACCAGGTTAAAGTCCAACAGATTTATTTGGTAGCAAAAGCCACACAAGCTTTCGGAGCCTTAAGCTCCTGCTTCAGGTGAGTGGGAATTCTGTTCACAAACAGGGCATATAAAGACACAAACTCAATTTACAGAATAATGGTTGGAATGCGAATACTTACAGCTAATCAAGTCTTTAAGATACAAACAATGTGAGTGGAGAGAGCATCAAGACAGGCTAAAGAGATGTGTATTGTCTCCAGACAGGACAGCCATGAGACTCTGCAGGTCCAGGCAGGCTGTGGGGATGTCAGATAGTGTGACATGAACCCAATATCCCGGTTGAGGCCGTCTTCATGTGTGCGGAACTTGGCTATCAGTTTCTGCTCAGCGACTCTGCGCCGTCGTGTGTCGTGAAGGCCGCCTTGGAGAACGCTTACCCGAATATCAGAGGCCGAATGCCCGTGACCGCTGAAGTGTTCCCCGACAGGAAGAGAACAGTCTTGCCTGGTGATTGTCGAGTGGTGACGTATGCTCAACACCGCTTGACAATCACCAGGCAAGACTGTTCTCTTCCTGTCGGGGAACACTTCAGCGGTCACGAGCATTCGGCCTCTGATATTCGGGTAAGCGTTCTCCAAGGCGGCCTTCACGACACACGACGGCGCAGAGTCGCTGAGCAGAAACTGATAGCCAAGTTCCGCACACATGAGGACGGCCTCAACCGGGATATTGGGTTTATGTCACACTATCTGTAACCCCCACAACTTGCCTGGACCTGCAGAGTCTCACTGGCTGTCCTGTCTGGAGACAATACACATCTCTTTAACCTGTCTTGATGCTCTCTGCACTCACATTGTTTGTATCTTAAAGACTTGATTAGCTGTAAGTATTCGCATTCTAACCATTATTCTGTAAATTGAGTTTGTGTCTTTATATGCCCTGTTTGTGAACAGAATTCCCACTCACTTGAAGAAGGGGCTTAAGGCTCCGAAAGCTTGTGTGGCTTTTGCTACCAAATAAACCTGTTGGACTTTAACCTGGTGTTGTTAAACCTCTTACTGTATCAAACTATCTACACATCCTTTCCCAGACTCATCATCCACCAAGTCCTTCTCTTTGGTGAATACTGACACAAGGTATTTATTTAATACCTCGCCCATTTCCTCTGCCTCCACGCATAGATTCCCTCCTTTCTCCTTGAGTGGGCCAACCCTCTCCCTGGCTACCCTCTTGTTCTTTATATATGTATAAAATGCCTTGGGATTTTCCTTAATCCTGCTGGCCAATGCTTTTTTATGACCCCTTTTAGCCCTCCTTACTCCTTGCTTAAGTTTCTTTCTACTTTCCTTGTATTCCACACTTGCTTCGTGTGGTCCCAGCCTCCTAGCTTTGACAAATGCTTCCTTTTTCTCTTTGATGAGGCTCACAATATCTCTCGTTATCCAAGATTCCCAAAACTTGCCACACTTATCTTTCAACTTTACAGGAATGTGCCGGTCCTGAATCCCTATCAACTTACACTTGAAAGCCTCCCACATGCCAGATGTTGATTTGCCCTCAAACATCTGCCCCCAATCTACATTCTTAAACACTATATACTGCATACACACACAGTATGGTATACAAATGCTGCATGTCATGTACACAGGGACAGTGTGAATAATCAGACACAGACTCACACTGATCCAGTGAGGGACTGCTGTTCCCAATCCCAGGAAATTCCTGATGAACAGAGGGAAGAGGGAAGCTGCTCTGGGATTTGGGATTGAGGTGTGGGTGTGTGAGGAATTCTAACAATGAATGTCTCCAGTGATCCTTCCGTCTGTCGCTGTCACTGACTCTCTCTCCCTGTCTGTCTGATTCTCTGGTTTGATTACAGCGAGCGGGATCAATCTCCCGGCAGTGAGGGACGGCGTTCCGATGAAGCTGATCCACAGGTAATGAGGGATGGACACAGCAGGGAAAAGGGGGGGATTGAGTCCCAGTCCGTGTGTGTCTGAGGGTGAGAGCTGGGACATAGTGATGGCCTCGTGTTATTATCGCTAAACTATTAATCCAGAAACTCAGCGAATGTTCTGGGGACCTGCGTTGGAATGCCGCTACGGCAGGTGGTGGAATTTGAATTCAATAAAAATTATTTGGAATTAAGAATCTACTGATGACCATGAAATCATTGCCGATTGTCGGAAAAACCCATCTGGTTCACTAATGTCCTTTAGGGACGGAAATCTGCCACCCTTACCCCTGTCTGGCCTACATGTGACTCCAGAGCCACAGCAATGTGGTTGACTCTCAACTGCCCTCCACGGGAACTAGGGATGGGCACTAAATGCTGGCCCAGCCAGCGATGCCCATGTCCCACGAATGAATAAAAAAGGATGGTAGCCAGAGGGAGAGCAGTGCCTGTCCCATCACTGGGTTCAGACAGTGAATTCTCACTGCTTCCCATCAGGACTGTTGGGTATTGGGGGGTGCCGGGGGGGAGGGGGGGCGGCGGGGGGAGAGATGCTGAATCCTTCAGCACGAGAGCACGTCAATGAATAGATTGTGATAGAGGAGTGGAGAGAAAGAAAGAGTGGAAAAGTGTGAATGTGAGAGAGAGAGAAACAGGCTGGGACAGAGATATCAGAGAGGCAGAGAGATGGGGATAAATAGAGCTGGTTAAGAATACATTTGATGAGGATTTGATTGGGTGATTGAATGTGTTGTGTTTGTGTGTTGCTCCTCCCAGTTAGAGGCGGAGCTTGTCTCTCTGCGCAGGAAACAGGACGAGGCCATCACTGAGAACCAGACGCTCAAACTGACCAATCAGGAGCTGGAGACACGGCTGCAGCAGATCCAACAGGAGTTTCAGGAGGCCCAGGATCGGCTGGTGTCTCAACAGGAGGAAGCAGCTCAGCGCCAGGAGAAAGAAGGGTAAGAGACTGTGTACACAATGCACACACTGTGTACACACCCCGCGCACTGTGTACACACCCCGTGCACTGTGTACACACCCCGCACACTGTGTACACAGCCCGCACACTGTGCACACCCTGCGCACCGTGCGCCCACCCCACACACTGTACACACCCCGCGTGCTGTGCGCCCACCCCGCACGCCGTGCACCCACCACGCATGCCGCATGTGCACCCCGCACACTGCGTACTGCATACACGCCCGCACACTGCGTACTGCATACACGCCCGCACACTGCATACTGCGTACACGCCCGCACACTGCGTACTGCGTACACGCCCGCACACTGCGTACTGCATACACGCCCGCACACTGCGTACTGCGTACACGCCCGCACACTGCGTACTGCATACACGCCTGCACACTGCGTACTGCATACACGCCCGCACACTGCGTACTGCGTACACGCCCGCACACTGCGTGCTGCATACATGCCCGCACACTGCGTACTGCGTACACGCCCGCATACTGCGTACTGCGTACACGCCCGCACACTGCGTACTGCGTACACGCCCGCACACTGCGTACTGCGTACACGCCCGCACACTGCGTGCTGCATACACGCCCGCACACTGCGTACTGCGTACACGCCCGCACACTGTTGGTCAGTATGGACTCAAAGTGCTGAATGGCCTCATTCTGTGCAGTACATTTCCATGATTCTGTGATTTGTATAATCCGGAACCTTGGCACATCTGCTGTGATTGTGAAATGAGTTATATAAAAACTCTACATCTTTGTCTCCTCCTTTACCTCCTTTCCTGTCACTCAGAGTTCACAATCGCACTGAAATTCCCTTCCCTCCTCTCCCTCCCTCTCCTTCCCTCCCCGTTACTGAACTGCGTACTGACAGTAATTGTCCTATTCCAGTCATTCCTGTTGAACACAGAGTAATGTTGCTCTCCCTCCGTCATTCCTGCCCCACAGACTTCTGCGAACTCGCTCCATCCGACGCCGTGTGACTCGCAAAACCCCCCAGGGAGAGGATCTTGGGCTCCCTCACCTGAGGGTCGAAGGTCAGGATGTGACCATGGCGACAAGCGATGACGTAGATGGAGCCTGTGAAGAAACAGAAACAACTTCAGCAAGAGACGGAGCAGCAGAGACATATAGAGAGGTAGCTGGGCCTAGGAACGAGGCTTCTCCACTGTCAGAGCAGCAGGAAGGCCTCACTCCTGCAGCAACTGGTTCCACAGAGACACTCTGACCCCCCCTCATAAACCAGAGAGACAAAGCGTCCCAGTCAGACTCAAACCCCCTGGGGATCAGAGACCGACTGTCACCTGGTTCATGTCTCACTCCGTGTCGCTTCCACCTTCCGGGAAAGGTAAAAACACAAAATCCGGGATGTCCAATGGACAGAATAACCAATCCTTGGATAATAACCTGGAGATTCCTGAGTTTCCCGTTAGACTGTGGGGAGGAGTGGGTTTTGGAAATTAATGAGGAAGCAAGCAACTGGGTTCTGCAGCAAGGCAGCACTTTGTGAATGAGAGTCAATGTGAGGGTGGAGGGGGTTGAATTTTCTTCTTGTGTCTCAGTGGAGTGAGCTTGGGAAATGAGCACAATCTCCCAGATCCTGCAACTCATCCCCACTTCGCTGATGCAGAGAAAACGGGAAAACAGAGACTGGGACGTACACCAGAGACCGAGGAGTGTGAATGTTTCGGTGTTAATTAGTGATGGTCTTCCCATTGGTGATTGAATGTGTTGTGTTTGTGTGTTGCTCCTCCCAGTTAGAGGCGGAGCTTGTCTCTCTGCGCAGGAAACAGGACGAGGCCATCACTGAGAACCAGGCGCTCAAACTGACCAATCAGGAGCTGGAGACACGGCTGCAGCAGATCCAACAGGAGTTTCAGGAGGCCCAGGATCGGCTGGTGTCTCAACAGGAGGAAGCAGCTCAGCGCCAGGAGAAAGAAGGGTAAGAGACTGTGTACACAATGCACACACTGTGTACACACCCCGCACACCGTGCACACGCCCCGCGCACTGTGTACACAGCAACAGTAGGAAGTAGCTCAACACCAGAAGGAAGAAGGGTAAGATGTCCCCAGGAGGTGTTGTGTCCCATGGAGTGTTTGCTCATCTCAGTCATTTTCCATCCCTGTATCCTCCAGTCCAATGTGTTACGACGCAGAGGTTACTTTACTGCGCTTTGTAATCTGGTAAAAGTGTTTGGGAAGGTGTGTTAACCATTCTACATTGACGTTTAGAGGCTCATTAACATAAAGCTCTGACACTCGCTTTTAGTGAATAATTAACAAGTTATTTTATTTTTAACCAACCGGAACTTTAACGAAACAAGTAACATTTTAATTAAAGATTGGTTTGAATGAAATACTATTTAAATAAGACAAGCACGATTCAGTACCAAAACAGTAATAACAGAATCTTAGTCACTCTCAAAAAATATATACAACCAGGTCTGATGGTTTGGAAGCTTTGGAGTTTTTCTGGTGGTTTCTCTGTCTGTAAGATCTTTCTGACTTGACATCCTGTTGTTAGACAGATAGAGAATTCTCTTTTAGCTGGCAGGGTGGAGAACCACTCCAGAGACGGCCTTCTGTGCTGGCTCTCCGTAGAACTCACTAACTGAACAAGAGTCACTGAAGGCAGGCAGTGGAATTCCTATTTTATATTCCTGATGACTTATACATTTTCTACATCACGATTGGTTTGATGCTGAAATCAACAGCAAATTCAAATTTGATAGGTTCCCTTTAGCTGAGTCTCTTCTTTAAACTGATAGGCTAGCAAAATGCAACTGCCTGCAAATTCTGTTACCAAGGCAACCCTGATGCTTGGCCCTAGTTACAGTTGCTGCAATCTATGTACCGTGTATTTAAACATTCCAGCATTGAGCACCAAACCAGCTTTTAAAGGGACCACACACTGTGTTTCTCCTTCTAGTACTTTACATTCTTTACATCTCTATTAACTCAACTTCACAACAAACAGCGCACACACATTTCCAGCTCCCTTGCCAGGACACACATTATTCATTGCTTTATCCTCCAATCTCTCTCAGCCACCACCCCCGGGGCAGAAACTGCAGCAAGCATAGAAGCATAGAAACCCTACAGTACAGAAAGAGGCCATTCGGCCCATCGAGTCTGCACCGACCACAATCCCACCCAGGCCCCACCCCCATATCCCTACGTATTTACCCACTAATCCCTCCAACCTACACATCTCAGGACACTAAGGGGCAATTTAGCATGGCCAATCAACCTAACCCGCACATCTTTGGACTGTGGGAGGAAACCAGAGCACCCGGAGGAAACCCACGCAGACACGAGGATAATGTGCAAACTCCACACAGACAGTGACCCAAGCCGGGAATCGAACCCAGGTCCCTGGAGCTGTGAAGCAGCAGTGCTAACCACTGTGCCACCATGCCGCCCAAGTTGTGAGTTGAAGGTTGCGTTGCTGAATTGTGTGTGCAGAGTTACACAGGAAGAGTGATGGAGCGAGCGTTCCACACAGGGAGCCTCTCACACATACCAGTCACTCAGCGCTTCATCCAATTAGCTCCTCGGGTTAATGTATTTCCGGATTCCCTTCCCGCTGTGAAATTCAATCCGTTTCCTCTCCATTGGAAACTGATACAAAATCCCCATGGAGCAGGTCAGCCTTTTCCATATTGGTTGTCAGAGTCTCACCTGTATCTGTCGCTAATGGAGTCACACTCCCCGCTGAATGAAAACTTTTCCTGTTAGTTTTGATATTCCTGGATCGATTCTTCGGGTCGGAAAGACGTGTTGGTTAGGTGGATTGGCCATGCTAAATTTCTAAAGAATTCCCTGCTCCCTGTAATGACTTCACTGAGGCTCGTGAGTTGGAGCTGCTGGAATATGAGCTCCCTCACCAAGGCCTGTTTAAGCTGCCCAACAAGGGAACTCGACAGAGGGATATAACAGAGGGAGTGTCTGGGTCACTGGCACTGGGGGGCGAATACTTTGAACCAGGAAGTAGCTGTCTGAGTGTTGCAAACCACTGGAAATAAATCCGTTCTGGTGAAGGGACACTGGCCTCTCAGGAGTTATTTTACCCTCTCTGCTGACGAGCCTTAAGCTGAGATGGATCATTAATTTGGCTGGACAGGGTTGTACTGGAACTCATCTCCACGAGGATTACGTTCTGAGTGGGAAGGCTGGTGGTCAGTTTCACTCACTGTCACCAACGGTGACCATTAATTGGCCAATGAATGACCACTTAATGTCCTCAGACCTTGCTGCTGGTGTTAACCCAGCTGTAGGTGGGCCTGTTGCTGTGTGGGGTGTACCATAGCTAAAACCTCCCAGGGGTGTGGACATTGATCAAAGATACTCAGCACCTTATTGTGGGACTTGTCATTAAAAAGGGAATGCTGAGAGCACCCCCCACCCACCCACCCCCCCACCCATCCCACCCCCGCCCCGCCCCTACTTGCTGTCGGCCTCCCCAGGCCCCTCTCCCTTTATGTCCCACCGCGGAAATCCTGCCCCCACGCTACGTGATGTGCGTCGCTCTGCAATCCCGGGATGCCGGGGTTGCCCTTTCAGTAAACACGGCCTCCATATTGAAGCTGCTGAGCACAAAACTGCTGCCTTCTGATTGGCTTACCGCTTTCGGTAGGCGAGACTTTTGGCCCTGGGGTCCTGATTCTTGGGGAAGACCCACAGCTGGCCTTGCCACTGCCTGCTTAGCCCGAGGTTCAGTGACCTTCCCCAAATTGGGAGGAGCCTTGACACCTTGATGAGATTCTACCCTTTATCTCTTCCTTTTCCAATCCTTTCCTTCAATCCCTGTCCCGCTTTCTCAGATTTCTGGATTTGCAGATTTCTTTATATTTTAGCTGAATCCAGTCTCTTACCTCATTTGCTGACCAGGGTTATTTAACTGCACATGGGAAGCATGTTCCTTTTCGGGGATAGAATGTTTTTTTATTGTACGTACATACACAGAGTAATGTTGCTCTCCCTCCATCATTCCTGCTCCACAGACTTCAGCGAACTCGCTCCATCCGACGCCGTGTGACTCACAACACCTCCAGCAAAGCGGTCCCCCAGGGAGAGGATCTTGGGCTCCCTCACCTGAGGGTCGAAGGTCAGGATGTGATCATGGTGACAAGCGATGATGTAGATGGAGCCTGTGAGGAAAAAGAAACAACTTCAGCAAGAGACGGAGCAGCAGAGACAATCAGAGAGGTAGCTGGGCCTAGGATCGAGGCTTCTCCACTATCAGAGCAGCAGAGACAATCAGAGAGGTAGTTGGGCCTAGGATCGAGGCTTCTCCACTGTCAGAGCAGCAGGAAGGCCTCACTCCTGCAGCAACTGGTTCTTCCATTGCTGTCGGTCTCCACAGAGACACTCTCACCCCCCCCTCATAAACCAGAGAGACAAAGCGTCCCAGTCAGACTCAAACCCCCTGGGGATCAGAGACCGACTGTCACCTGGTTCATGTCTCACTTGGTGTCGTTTCCACCTTCCGGGAAAGGTAAAAACACAAAATCCGGGATGTCCAATCCTTGGACAGAATAACCAATCCTTGGATAATAACCTGGAGATTCCTGAGCTTCCCGTTAGACTGTGGGGAGGAGTGGGTTTTGGAAATTAATGAGGAAGCAAGCAACTGGGTTCTGCAGCAAGGCAGCACTTTGTGAATGAGAGTCTGATTGGGGGGGAGTGGGGGACAGAGCAGGGGGGTTGGTTAAAAGAGTTCGAAAAGAACTGAGGAAGAGAGAGAGAGTCAGAGATGGAAAGAGAGAGAGCGAGGCTGAGAGATCAGGAGAATGATCTCGAGAACGGAGAGATAGAGAGTGTAGCAAAGGATGGTACAGGGATGGCACGGTAGCACAGTGGTTAGCACTGCTGCTTCACAGCTCCAAGGACCTGGGTTCGATTCCTGGCTCGGGTCACTGTCTGTGTGGAGTTTGCACATTCTCCTCGAGTCTGCATGGGTTTCCTCCGGGTGCTCCGGTTTCCTCCCACAGTCCAAAGATGTGCGGGTTAGATGATTGGCCATGCTAAAATTGCCCTTAGTGTCCCGGGATGCGTAGGTTAGAGGGATTAGTGGGTAAATATGTAGGGATATGGGGGGAGGACCTGGGTGGGATTGTGGTCGGTGCAGACTCGATGGGCCGAATGGCCTCTTTCTGTGCTGTAGGGTTTCTAAGTTTGCATTTAGTGGAATTATTAGTGAGAATTTTCCTCTTGTGTCTCAGTGGTGTGAGCTTGGGAAATGAGCACAATCTCCCAGATCCTGCAACTCATCCCCACTCTGCTGATGGAAAGAAAACGGGAAAACAGAGACTGGGACGTACACCAGAGACCGAGGAGTGTGAATGTTTCGGTGTTAATTAGTGATGGTCTTCCCATTGGTGATTGAATGTGTTGTGTTTGTGTGTTGCTCCTCCCAGTTGGAGGCGGAGCTTGTCTCTCTGCGCAGGAAACAGGACGAGGCCATCACTGAGAACCAGACGCTCAAACTGACCAATCAGGAGCTGGAGACACGGCTGCAGCAGATCCAACAGGAGTTACAGGAGGCCCAGGATCGGCTGGTGTCTCAACAGGAGGAAGCAGCTCAGCGCCAGGAGAAAGAAGGGTAAGAGACTGTGTACACAATGCACACACTGTGTACACACCCCGCGCACTGTGTACACACCCCGCACACTCACACTGTGTACATGCCCCGTGCACTGTGTACACACCCAGTGCACTGTGTACACACCCCGCGCACTGTGTACACACCCCGCGCACTGTGTACACACCCCGCGCACTGTGTACACACCCCGCGCACTGTGTACACACCCCGCGCACTGTGTACACACCCCACGCACTGTGTACACACCCCACGCACTGTGTACACACCCAGCGCACTGTGTACACACCCAGCGCACTGTGTGCACACCCCGCGCACTGTGTACACACCCCACGCACTGTGTACACACCCAGCGCACTGTGTACACACCCAGCGCACTGTGTACACGCCCCGCGCACTGTGTACACGCCCCGCGCACTGTGTACGCGCCCCGCGCACTGTGTACGCGCCCCGCGCACTGTGTACGCGCCCCGCGCACTGTGTACGCGCCCCGCGCACTGTGTACGTGCCCCGCGCACTGTGTACTCGCCCCGCGCACTGTGTACGCGCCCCGCGCACTGTGTACGCGCCCCGCGCACTGTGTACGCGCCCCGCGCACTGTGTACGCGCCCCACGCACTGTGTACGCGCCCCGCGCACTGTGTACGCGCCCCGCGCACTGTGTACGCGCCCCGCGCACTGTGTACATGCCCCGCGCACTGTGTACGCGCCCCACGCACTGTGTGCGCACCCCACCCACTCTGTGCGCGCCCCACCCACTCTGTGCGCGCCCCACCCACTCTGTGCCAGTGCGAGCCTCTGTGCCAGTGCGAGCCTCTGTGCCAGTGCGAGTCTCTGTGCCAGTGCGCGCCTCTGTGTCAGTGCGAGCCTCTGGGCCAGTGCGACCCTCTGTGCCAGTGCGAGCCTCTGCGCCAGTGCGAGCCTCTGTGCCAGTGCGAGCCTCTGCGCCAGTGCGAGCCTCTGCGCCAGTGCGAGCCTCTGCGCCAGTGCGAGCCTCTGTGCCAGTGCGACCCTCTGTGCGAGTGTGACCTCCTAAATGGAGGGTTCCGAGTCATCCCAGGCAGTGTGAAGTTATACTTGCACGGAGGGAGAGGTCAGTCATGATGTTTCTTTTCAACTTATTCTTTCATGGGATGAAAGCCAACATTTGTTGCCCATCCCTAATTACCCCTTGCTGACCATTTTGGGGGTCAGTTAAGAGTCAGCCACATGCCTGGGTCTGGAGTCACATGTAGGCCAGGCCGGGGAAGGATATTGGTGAACCAGCTGGGATTTTACAACAATCAGTGATATGGTGACAATCACATTGTCACCGTTACTGAGACTGGCTTTAGATTCCAGATTTATTAATTGAGTTTAAATGTCACCATCTGCTGTGGTGGGATTTGAACCTGTGTCTCCCAGAGCATTCACCTGGGTCTCTGGGCTCAGTTCAATGACTCTAACACTTCACCACCATCTCCCCTCCCCTCCCGTGTTCCAAACGCAGGATCAGCACAAGAAGTGAAATGCCGTCACCAACTTTGTGTATTTGATTAACTTCCTGTACACCCTCACTTCGTACTCATTCAGTCACTTGTCTAACTGACCAGTCCAGTGTGGTTGATCCAGTTCACTTTCTGGTCAGTGGTAACCCCCAGGATGTTGATAGCGGGGGGTTCAACGATGGTGGTGCCATTGACTGTCAAAGAGCAATGGGGTTAGATCCTCTCTTGTTGGAGATGGTCATTACCTGGCACTTGAGTTGGGTGAATATTGCTTGTCACTCCATGGCCTCACCTCTCCCTATCTCTGTAATCTCCTCCAGCCTTAAATCTCCTCTAGTATCTGTGCTCCTCTGATTCCAGCCTCTGGAGCAGCCCTGCTTTTAACCATTTCCCCATTGGCAGCCATACCTTCCGTTTTCAGGACTCAACTCTGGAATTCCTTCCCTACCTCTTTCCCTCCCTTTAAGATTATTCTTAAAGTCGACCTCTGCGATGTACATTTGCCCATCTGTCCGAATACCTCTATGATTTGATTTGATTTGATTTGATTTATTATTGTCACATATATTAGTATACAGTGAAAAGTATTATTTCTTGCGCGCTATACAGACAAAGCATACCGTGCACAGAGAAGGAAAGGAGAGAGTGCAAAATGTAATGTTACTGTCATAGCTGGGGTGTAGAGAAAGATCAACTTAATATGAGGTAGGTCCATTCAAAAGTCTGATGGCAGCAGGGAATAAGCTGTTCTTGAGTCGGTTGGTACCTGATCTCAGACTTTTGTATCTTTTTCCCGATGGAAGAAGGTGGAAGAGAGAATGTCTGGGGTGTGTGGGATCCTTAATTATGCTGGCTGCTTTTCCGAGGCAGCGGGAAGTGTAGACAGAGTCAATGGATGGGAGGCTGGTTTACTTGATGGATTGGGCTACATTCACGGCCCTTTGTAGTTTCTTGCGGTCTTGGGCAGCGTAGGAGCCACACCAAGCTGTGTTACAACCAGAAAGAATGCTTTCTATGGTGCATCTGTAAAAGTTTGGAGAGAGTTGTAGCTGACATGCCAAATTTCCTTAGTCCTCTGAGAAAGTAGAGGGTTGGTGGGCTTTCTTAACTATAGTGTCGGCATGGGGGGGGGGACCAGGACAGGTTGCTGGTGATCTGGATACCTAGAAACTTGAAGTTCGCAGAAACACTTTGTTTAATGTTGTCTTTATGAAGCACCTTGTGACATTTTACTACCGTAAAGGTGCTATGTACAAATCCAAGTTGTTGTTGATTGATGACTTTACTGATGATTGTGAGGAGCCTGACAGGATGGCCATTGGCAGGGTGGGATTATTTTGTGTGGATAAAAGATATCACTGAGCAACTCTCTACAGTGTCGGGTAAATGTTAATATTGTAGATGAACTGGAACAGTTTTTTAAAACTCCTTTACGGGATGCGGACGTCACTGGCTGGGCCAGCATTTATTGCCCATCCCTAATTGCCGGTGAACCGAGTGTCTCGCTCGACTGTTTCACAGGGCAGTTAAGAGTCAACCACATTGCTGTGGCTCTGGAGTCACGTGTAGGCCAGACCGGGTAAGGACGGCAGATTTCCTTCCCTAAAGGACATTAGTGTAGTGAAGCAGTTGAATTTTTGCAAGAATTAGTGATGGTTTCATGGTCGCCATTACTGAGTCTAACTTTCAATAAGAAGTCTCACAGCACCAGGTTAAAGTCCAACAGGTTTATTTGGTAGCAAATACCATAAGCTTTCGGAGCGTGCTGCTCCTCCGTCAGATGGAGTGGTTATCTGTTCTCCAACAGTGCACAGACACAGAAATCAAGTTACAGAATACTAATTGGCTGTAGAGATTTGCATTCTAATTAGTATTCTGTAACTTGATTTCTGTGTCTGTGCACTGTTGGAGAACAGATAACCACTCCATCTGACGAAAGAGCAGCGCTCCGAAAGCTTATGGTATTTGCTACCAAATAAACCTGTTGGACTTTAACCTGGTGTTGTGAGACTTCTTACTGTGCTTACCCCAGTCCAACGCCGGCATCTCCACATCATGTCTAACTTTCAATTCAGACTTATTCATTGTATTTAAATTGCTCTGGCTGCCGTGGCGGGATTTGAACCCGTGTCCCCAGAGCTTTCGGCTGGGCCAGTAGATTACTAGTTCAGTGAGATTATCACTATGCCTTGACTAGAGGCATGGTTTATCTGGAGCACAGCTGGATGAAATCCTCAATGTGAATATGGAATTTGATCTCCTGACGTATTATACACTGGTGTTCAACGGCAATTAAGAATGGGCAATAAATGCTGACCCAGCCAGTGACACCCACATCCTGTAAATGAATTTGAATAAACTGTTCCAGTTCATCCGATCAATGCTGATACGGACGGATGCGTCTGTGACGGTTGATCGGTTGAAATGAGAGCAGACAGGTGGTCTGCCCCTGTTGGATCCCTCTACCTCCTTCAGGAGACAGCCTGGGCAACAGTGCTGTTGCCATTTGGGAGAGTTTTTAACCTCCTTTGTGTTGGAAGCAGTTCACAGAAGCTTCACTCGACTCATTCCTGGGATGAGGGGCTTACCTTTAGTTGGAAAAGTTGAGCAGGTTGGTCCCCATTGGAGTTTAGAAGAATGAGAGGCGAGTTTATTAAAACATAAAATATCCTGAGAGGATTTAACAGAGAGGATGTTTCCCCCAGTGGGAGAGACTAGAACCAGGGGACTGGGTTTAAAAATAAAAGTTCTGTCTTTTGCGATGGAGATGAGGAGGATTTGTTTCTTTCAGAGGGTTGTGAGTCTGTGGAATTCTCTTCCTCAGAGAGCAGTGGGAGCTGGGTCATTGAATTTATTCAAGACCGAGTTAGATTGATTCCTGATCGACAATGGGGCCGATGGCTGTGGGGACAGAGAGGAAAGTGGAGTTAAGACCACTATCAGATCAGCCAATATCGTATTGAATGGGGGAGCAGGTTTGAAGGGCTAAATGGCCTGATCCTGCTCCTAAGTTGCATTGTTTTTATTAGTGATCTGGGCTTGTTGATGGACAATGAGGTCCCCCATCCAGAGTACGTTGTGTGCCCTGGCCAGCCACAGTGCTCCCTCCAAGTGGTGTTCAACATGGAACAGGACTGATTCATCAACTGGGGCAACAGAGGGGGTGCCAATGGTAATCACTCTGAGGTTCCCTTGCTCATGTTTAACCTGGTGCCGTGAGACTTCATGGGGCCTGGAGTCAGTGTTAAGGACTCCCAGGGCAACTCCCTCCCGACTGTATACCACTGTGCTGCCACCTCTGCTGGGTCTGTCCTGCTGGACAGGACATATCCAGGGATGGTAATGGTGGTTCCTGGGCCATTGTCTGGAAGGTATGATTCTGTGAGAATGACTATGTCAGGCTAGTCTGTGAGACAGCTCTCCCAATTTTGGCACAAGCCCCCAGATGTTAGTCAGGAGGACTTTGGAGGGTCGACGGGGCTGGACTTTCTTTGTTGTGTCCATATCTGACATCAAGGTGGAAGATAAATGGATCATCTTGTTTTTGTAGTGACTCAATTGAACTGTGTGGCTTGTCATTCTTGCTCCACAGACTTCAGCGAACTCGCTCCATCCGACGCCGTGTGACTCACAACACCTCCGGCCAAGCGGCCTCCCAGGGAGAGGCTCCTGGGCTCCTTCACCTAAAGGTCGAAGGTCAGGATGTGACCACGGCGACAGGCGATTATGAGGTAACAGCAACTTCAGCAAGAGACGGAGCAGCAGAGCTAATCAAAGAGGTGGCTGGGCCTAGGAACGAGGCTTCTCCACTGTCAGAGCAGCGGCAACAACTCTCTGTATTTCTAGCTGCCCTCAGGAGAAGAGGGGTTACCCTGCTGCCGGGATACTCACACTGCTCGGGGCGTTCACACACTGTCTGGGATTATCGCATTGTCTGTCTGGGATATTCACAGACTGTCTGGGATTATCGCATTGTCTGTCTGGGATATTCACAGACTGTCTGGGATTATCGCATTGTCTGTCTGGGATATTCACAGACTGTCTGGGATTATCGCATTGTCTGTCTGGGATATTCACAGTAAGAAGTTTAACAACACCAGGTTAAAGTCCAACAGGTTTATTTGGTAGCAAAAGCCACACAAGCTTTCGGAGCTCTTAGCCCCTTCTTCAGGTGAGTGGGAATTCTGTTCACAAACAGAGTTTATAAAGACACAGACTCAATTTACATGAATAATGGTTGGAATGCAAATACTTACAACTAATCAATACACATCTTTTTAGCCTGTCTTGATGCTCTCTCCACTCACATTGTTTCGTCTCTTAAAGACTTGATTAGTTGTAAGTATTTGCATTCCAACCATTATTCATGTAAATTGAGTCTGTGTCTTTATAAGCTCTGTTTGTGAACAGAATTCCCACTCACCTGAAGAAGGGGCTTAGAGCTCCGAAAGCTTGTGTGGCTTTTGCTACCAAATAAACCTGTTGGACTTTAACCTGGTGTTGTTAAACTTCTTACTGTGTTTACCCCAGTCCAACGCCGGCATCTCCACATCATGTCTGGGATATTCACAGACTGTCTGGGATTATCGCATTGTCTGTCTGGGATGTTCACACTGTCTGGGATACTTACACTGTCTGGGAATATCACATTGTCTGTCTGGGATGTTCACATTGTCTGGGATACTAACACTGTCTGGGATTAATGCATTGTCTGTCTAGGAGTTCACACTGTCTGGGATACTCTCACACTGTCTGGGAGTTCACATTGTCTGGGATGCTCACATTGTCTGGGATGCTCACATTGTCTGGGATGCTCACACTGTCTGGCATGCTCACACACTGGGATGTTCACACACTTTCTGGGAGTTCAGACACTGTCTGGGATTATTGCATAGTCTGTCTGGGGTGTTCACACTGTCTGGGATACTTACACTGTCTGGGATTATTGCATTGTCTGTCTGGGATGTTCACACTCTGTCTGGGAGTTCACACACTGGGATTATTGCACTGTCTGCCTGGGATGTTCACACAGTCTGGGATGTTCACACTGTCTGGGATGCCCACACACAGTCTGGGATGCTCACACTGTCTGGGATGCCCACACCCAGTCTGGGATGCTCACACAGTCTGGGATGTTCACACTGTCTGGGATGCCCACACACAGTCTGGGATGCTCACACTGTCTGGGATGCTCACACACAGTCTGGGATGTTCACACTGTCTGGGATGCCCACACACAGTCTGGGATGCTCACACTGTCTGGGATGCTCACACACTGTCTGGGATTATTGCACTGTTATATATCACACGGTTTGAGTTTATCACAGCCCTTTCTCCTCTGGGTCTGGCTGTCAATGGGACACTGATCTCTGAGCTATCTCTGCCTTCTGCTGTACTGGATGTGAGTTGGAGCATGCTCAGCTCAGTTGACTTGACCAATGACGAGGATTGCACCTTGTCTGATATTAAATTGGGAATTCCTGGTGACGAGGGTTGAAGGGAGGGTGAGCTGAGATACAAAATAAACAGTCTTACCTCGCTGTGGAAATCAGGCATTGTTGTAGGTGTTTGGCCTCTTGCTGCACGAGCACCAACCTGTCCAGACTGACAGCAGATTGCTGGCATTGTTGAGCTGATCTCTGTGTTTCCCCAGACATCAGCCTTTATGGAATGGCTTCAGGCTGCAGCCAATTGTGACTGTTCCTCTGAGTAAGACAGTGAATTGAACATGAGATCCCCATTCACTAGAACTCTCTCCTCCCCTCCGACAGGCAGGAAGCAACAAGGATCCCGACCATCTCTACAACATCATGTTTGTTGGGAATGCCTATGCCGGAAAAACATCCTTCATCCAGCGTTTCTGTGACAATAATTTTGAGCCTGGCATATCGTCCACAGTAGGTATGGCAACCACTGCATCACTTACACAAGCACTAATGAGTTAAAGGAGAAATCTTGCACTGTACAGACATGGTCTGAGTGTGTGGTACAGACACCCCCCGAGTCAGAGATTCCTCTGTTAAAATGATCAGACTGCTTGTTCAACATCCAGTACTGGAGAAGCAAACATTGCCCAATTAAACATTGAAAAGACTGAAGCCATTGCTTTTGGTCTCTGTCACAATCTCTGCTCCTGAGCTGAGTTTGCAGCTGGTTATCTGCACTATGATGTGGAGATGCCGGCGTTGGACTGGGGTAAACACAGTAAGAAGTCTCACAACACCAGGTTAAAGTCCAACAGGTTTATTTGGTAGCAAAAGCCACTAGCTTTCGGAGCGCTGCCCTTTCGTCAGGTGAGTGGGAGTTCTGTTCACAAACAGGGCATATAAAGACACAAACTCAATTTACAAAACAATGGTTGGAATGCGAGTCTTTACAGGTAATCAAGTCTTAAAGGTACAGACAATGTGAGTGGAGAGAGGGTGAAGCACAGGTTAAAGAGATGTGTATTGTCTCCAGCTGGGACAGTTAGTGAGACTTTGCAAGTCGTGGGGGTTACAGATAGTGTGACATGAACCCAAGATCCTGGTTTAGGCCGTCCTCTGTGTGCGGAACTTGGCTATCAGTCTGTGCTCAGCGACTCTGCGCCGTCGTGTGTCGTGAAGGCCGCCTTGGAGAACGCTTACCTGAAGGTCAGAGGCCGAATGCCCGAGACCACTGAACTGTTCCCGAACAGGAAGAGAACACTCTTGCCTGGTGATTGTCGAGCGGTGTTCATTCATCCGTTGTCGTAGTGTCTGCATGGTTTCCCCAATGTACCATGTCCCGGGACATCCTTTCCTGCAGCGTATCAGGTAGACAACGTTGGCCGAGTTGCAAGTGTATGTACCGTGTACCTGGTGGATGGTGTTCTCACGTGAGATGACGGTATCTGTGTTGATGATCCAGTACATCTTGCAGAGGTTGCTGTGGCAGGGTTGTGTGGTGCCGTGGTCACTGTATTCCTGAAGGCTGGGTAGTTTGCTGCGGACAATGGTCTGTTTGAGGTTGTGCGGTTGTTTGAAGGCAAGAAGTGGGGGTGTGGGGATGGCCTTGGTGAGATGTTCATCTTTATCAATGACATGTTGAAGGGTCCGGAGAAGATGTCGTAGCTTCTCCGCTCTGGGGAAGTACTGGACGACGAAGGGTACTCTGTCCACTGTGTCCCGTGTTTGTCTTCTGAGGAGGTCGGTGCGGTTTTTCGCTGTGGCGCGTCGGAACTGTCGATTGATGAGTCGAGCGCCATATCCTGTTCTTATGAGGGCATCTTTCAGCGTCTGGAGGTGTCTGTTGCGATCCTCCTCATCCGAGCAGATCCTGTGTATACGGAGGGCTTGTCCGTAGGGGATGGCTTCTTTAACGTGTTTAGGGTGGAAGCTGGAGAAGTGGAGCATCGTGAGGTTATCCGTGGGTTTGCGGTACAGTGAGGTGCTGAGGTGACCGTCCTTGATGGAGCTGCGTGTGTCCAAGAATGCAACCGATTCCGGAGAGTAGTCCATGGTGAGTCTGATGGTGAGATGGAACTTGTTGATGTCATCATATAGTTGTTTCAGTGATTATTCACCATGAGTCCAAAGGAAGAAAATGTCATCGATGTATCTAGTGTATAGCATCGGTTGAAGGTCCTGTGTGGTGAAGAGATAGTACACATCTCTTTAACCTGTGTTTAACCCTCTCTCCACTCACATTGTCTGTACCTTTAAGACTTGATTACCTGTAAAGACTCGCATTCCAACCATTATTTTGTAAATTGAGTTTGTGTCTTTATATGCCCTGTTTGTGAACAGAACTCCCACTCAACTGATGAAGGAGCAGCGCTTCAAAAGCTAATGTCTTTTGCTACCAAATAAACCTTTAACCTGGTGTTGTGAGACTTCTCACTGTATCTGCACTATCACAGAGACTGACCATCTAGCTCCCAACTCCTTCCTGCCTCCGCTGACCAGCTGCTGAAACTCTTATCCATCGCTTTGTTACCCATAGACCCGAATATTCTAAAGTATTCCTGGATGGATTCCCACATTTGGAAATGAAAGCTCATTGAGAGCGTCGCTGGGTGTAACCTTGCCCTCACCTGTTCACCTATCACTGCTGCTCATTCACCTCGATTAGCCTCCACTTGGCCAATGTCCAGATTTAAAAATTCTCCTCATTTCCAACTCTATCCACCTCCTCGCCCCTCCCTATCTCTAACAGAATGGAGGCTCACGGAATGGGAAGGTCAGTGTGAAATCAGGAACACCCCCCCCCCCCCACCCCGCTGACTGAAGGTCAGGGGTTAAAATGACCTTTGTCCATTCTGACTATGCTGTCAATAGACTTTGGGGGTGATCTTACTGGTCCGCCATATCCATCGATCAGTGTGGTGAGCTGGTAAGATAGGGCGAGAGGCGTCTGGTTCACGTCTGGTTCCTGACCTCTCACGATGTCACCGACCTCGTTCTGCCAGCACAATTCCTGAGCACGAGGTTTATTTAAATATTTATGAGGTGATTGTAATATCATTACTGAGTGCTGGACGCGAGTGTCCGTGCTCACTTGCCTTAATGATCTCACTGGGGAGGTCCTCACCGGTGAGAATCACCGATGGTCCCTACCAACGGGAACCTAACGTGGTGGCCTCACCGGTGGGACCAGAGGCCATTGAAACCCCCTGGGTTGTCAGGGACAGGGCTGAGCAGTGCCTCTTGGGCACTGCCAGCCTGGGACCCTGGCACTGCCCACTGAGCCAAGGGGGGTGGGGGAAGAGAATCGGGGCCAGCAATCGGCTGGGGAGGGGGATTAGCTGGGGGGAGCAATCAGGGAGGGGATCGCGAGGTGGGTGGTGCGATGTCCGGGTGTGACAGATCTCCCAGTGCACTATGTAAACTTGTACACGGTGCACTGGGAGATTGGGGCACCTGCGCAATGGCACCCCTCAGGCTCAGCACTGGCTTCCCGACATGAATAGATTCCGCCTACTGGAGAGAATCACATTTTGTCTGATTTGTTTCTCGAAGTGCCATATGATTGCGTCTGGAAGCTCACCCAAAAAATGGGTGCGATTCTCTCCCATTTTCATGCTTATTCAGCACTTAGAATTCTTTTGGTAAAATCGCCCCCTTTGTGCATGGAGTGTCAGGCGATGTTAAACTTCTCACTAGAGTATATCCTTGTGGGCCACAGACTGTGAGTAGTATTAACTTTCATTCTTTCTCTGCTGTGAACTCCTTAGATACAAAGATATAGCACAGCCCCTCGATATACTATCCACAACTTCTCAACTTCTGAGTCAAACAGCTCAATTAAAGCCATTTTCATATGGTGTATGTGCCTGTCTCTCCGTAGCTTCGATGATCACTCTCCTTCCCCTCTAACGGTGCACTGTGATCTCCCAAAGATTAACAAAGATTTTCCTCATCACCAGTGTAGTCAAATGTGAATCTTGGCTTCAAGTTAGAACTGCTTTATTAACATTTATATATGTACAACCCAGGCTCTAACAGAACTGTGATAAAGGTCCATTCTCTTCTCCTCCCTGGCTCCAACTGAGGTTCCTCCCTGATCCGGGACGCATGTCCTTGCTCCCGATCGGCTCTGCTTCCTGCGCTGCCTCTCCATAGGGTCCAGTCTGATCATGTGACCCTCAGGGATCACCCCCCACCCCCCCTTAAAGGGGCCATATTACCACAGTTATACAAAATAAAATGTAAAAGTTTACTGGTAATAGCAAACTTGGAGCTGCTGTGGGAATCAGTCTGCTGTGGGTCACACCCTGCGATGGAGGAGATGTCCCTCGGAGACGATCGGGTGAACCCTCTGACCTTCCCTCACTGCACACAGCTGACCTCTTCCTCCATCACTGCAGGGATCGACTACCAAGTGAAGACGCTGACTGTGGACAACAGGCACATTGCTCTGCAGCTGTGGGACACCGCCGGACAGGAACGGTGAGTGGGGTCTGAGGAGACTGCAGTTCATTCAACAGGCAATGTCTAAGAGGCAAGAGAAAGGTGACTCGAGGGGTCAGAGCGTTAATAGTTACTGTCCCTATTAACGCATTGACTGGCCCACTTCTGGGTCAAATGATTCCGTTTTTTCAATCAAAGGTTTTGTAATGTGTGTTTGTACCTTACCTCATCGTATTCTTGATGCTCAAGTCTTCTCCCTCTCTGGCTGTGAACTGCATTCTCCAATGACTTTGAAAATGTTTCCTCACCGTGTTACAATTCAGGTCAGAAACTCCACAGTGTTCTATGAAGTCCGCCTGGATCATAAGTTTTACAATTTGAATTTAGCTCGGGGTAAGAATGTTATGTTTCACTTCAGGTGTAATTCAAATGACCCACTAGGGAGCTTTTATCAAAGTTTATTTAAGAATACAGCTAACATGTATAGAAAGAAAATGAGCAATAACTTTTACACACAAAAAAACCCCACCATGATATTGTACAACCCTTAATGAATATAGGAAATGTTTCAATCAAACAAACTTCTCTATACAAAACCCTTGCCAACAAGTTTAGCACAGAAAATACAAATGCTCACGCGATGCTGGAACTTAGTCCTTTGGTTGGAGAATTGAAACTCTGACTTCCCAGCCTTGTAATTTCCAGCAGCCCTCCTAATACACGCACAGACTAGTGGGAAGTCAGAACAGCTTCCCAAAACACCAGGGAGAGAGAGACTCTAGACAAGCCAACAGCAGACTTTCACCCCAGGAGACCTTCTTCCAGTTTGCCAGCAGAATCTAGAACACCAGGGAGAGAGAGAGAGAGGGAGAAAACCTGCCTGCCACTCAACAATCAGGGCAGCGTTTGACTCTAAAACCAAAACTGAAAGAAAGTCCTTGAATTCTTCTGGGAAGGAACCACCTGACTGTGGCACGGTGACACGGTGGTTAGCACTGCTGCCTCACAGCGCTAGCTGTGACCTGGGTTCGATTCCCGGCTCGGGTCACTGTCTGTGTGGAGCTTGCACATTCTCCTCGTGTCTGCGTGGGTTTCCTCCGGGTGCTCCGGTTTCCTCCCACAGTCCAAAGACATGCTGGTTAGGTGCATTGGCCACGCTAAATTCTCTCTCAGTGTACCCGAACAAGTGCCAGAATGTGGCGACTAGGGGAATTTCACAGTAACTTAATTGCAGAGTTAATGTAAGCCTACTTGTGACTAGTAAATAAACTTTAACAATCTTCCCCCTCACAATGCAAGGTCATAAAAGATCCCAGAAAGTACCTGAGGCCCAGAGTCAAAATAAACAAAACCCCATTTAAGCCATTGAAGCAGCAGTAAAAGGACTTCTAGCAGATGGCCCAGCAACAATGAAACCAAAACTGCTGATAGCTGCAGAGAACATGATTTAAAAAAAACACGGGGTGTGCGTCCTCACTCCCGATTGGCTTTGCTTCCCACCTTGACAATCCATAGGGTCTGGCCCGATCACATGGCTCTCAGGCAACACTCTCTGAGAGGGCCACGCTGCCACACACCACAACATGACCTTCCTTTCTGGTTATCTCCACTTGCAGCTCACCAGCCTGAATTACCATGATTTGCGTGTTTACCTGCATTGTAAAACTAATTTAGACCTACTTAATTCTTTACCTTTTCTCACTCTAAGGCTGTCTACTTTTCTCAATCCTTTGTTCAATCGTGTTTCTCCTTCCTAATATTTCTGCCTCGTCCCCACCCCGCTCCTAAGTTACTTTAAATGCTCCCCAACAGCACTGGCAAACCACCCTGTTTGGGCAGGTCCGGCTTTATTGAGATGTGACAGGCTTGTCTACACACCTCCCTCAGAGCCAGTCCTCAATGTCTCAGGAATCTTTAACACCCTACCCCCCCCTCATCATCTCTCCAGACACACAGTGATTTGCTCTGCTTGCCTATTTCTAGCCTCACTCTAGCAGCAAGAGTAAGACACAGATTATTGAGGTCCTATTTGTTAGTTTCTTTCTTAGCTCTCTAAACTTTTCCTGCAGGACCTCATCCCTCTTTTTGCCTCTATATTGGAACCAATACAGGCCACAGTCCCTGGATGTTCAGCCTCCCTCTCTCAGAGTGTTGAAAGTCACTCAGTGACACTCTGAACCCTGGTACCGTGTGTGCTGAAGTTCCCACACTCATGGCAAGTTCGCTGGGTTTCCCATTTATTCTTTGTTTGTTCCCCTCCTGCTTCCTGTCTCCAGAAAGTGCCCACACAGGACAAAAGAAACAAATTAATGAGGGTCATGTGACCCTCCCACCCTTTCATGATTGGCTGCCACAGGCCTATCTGTTGTGTAGTCCATGCCTCTGATTGGTCATTTACCATCTCCTCACAGATTCCACAGTGTGACCAAGCAGTTCTTCAGGAAGGCCGATGGGGTGATCGTGATGTATGACATTACATCCCCAAGCTCTTTCACTCAAGTGCGTTACTGGTTGACCTGTATCAAGGTAAGAAGCCCTGCAATTCTGGGCCTTTAGTACCCAGCATGCTTTGGATCAGAACTCTCTGAGCCTCGGGAAAGACTTTGATCGTGTGGCTGATGGTCCTGAAGACAGGAGAGGGCGGCCATCTCATCCACTACTTACTGACATCGATCTGTCTATTCCGTGAGAGTTTGGATTTGCAAGGCCTCACCGTCAGTGTTGCCCAGGGGGTTGGTGTTGGGGCCCTCACTTATCCTGATATATATTAATGATCTAGATCCTGGTGTGCAGGGACAATTTCAAAATCATGAGGGACTGGACAGAGTAGATCGGGAGAATTCCCGCTCGGGAAAGGATGGAGAACGAGAGAGCACAGATTTAATGTGGTCGGTGAAAAGACTTTTGGGTCTGGAATGCGCTGCCTGGAAGTGTGGTGGAGGCAGATTCAATCGAGGCATTGGATGGTTATTTGAATGGAAACAATGCAGTGATATGGGGGAAAAGGTAGGGAAACGACACTAGATCATGCTGCTCATTTGGGGAGCCGGTGCAGGCATGACAGGCCGAATGGCATCCTTCTGCACTCTAACAATTCTGATTGTGTGAGACAGTTTGTAACGAGAGGGCAGAAAGCATTAACCTTGCTCTTCCCAATGCTGAGCTGAAGAAAATGATTATCAAAGGGTTATCAAAGACTGGATGCAGGCAGAGGGGGGGATTGCTGTAGGCAGTGTTGTAATTACCATTTATCATCACTCAATGGGCCGAATGGCCTTCTGCACTGTTGGGATTCTATGATTTGTTATTTCAAAGCTCAGAATTCTATGATTCTATGATTTATACATAACAAGACAAATCTTGCACTCTCTCTCTCTCTTTTTCCCTCCCTCTCCTCTTCTATATTTCTCTTCCCCATGCCTGTTTTTCTCTCTCTCACCCATTCACCACCCACATCTCTCTCCCTCCCTCCAACACTGTCTCCTTCCATTTCTTTCTTTCTAACTCTCTGCCTTCATCTCCCTTTCTCTCCCTCCCTCCATCTCTCCTTCCCCCCATCTCTCTCTGTCTTCGTCTCTCCACTTTGTATTCTTATTTTCCTCTCTCTGTCTCATTTCATCTCCCTCTCCCTTTCCACATCTTTCTCCATTAATCTCTCTCCTTCCGTTTCTCTCTCCTTTAGGAGATAGCAGCTGATGATGTCAGCATTCTTCTCCTGGGTAATAAGATGGATGACGATTCCCAACGCCAGGTCTCCACAGCAGAGGGCGAGCAACTTGCCCAGGTCAGTGCCTATTGTCCACAGCACCAGTGTGGCCTCCAGTCCCTGCGGTCACTGAAGCAATGTTCCCTGCACCAGCATTGCCCTGTTAAAGAGGCTGACATCAATATTCTCCAAGAGCGAGCTCAGCTAGTGTGTGCTGGGAGGCTCTTGTTGCCTGGAGCTATCCACATGCACTGTTGTCGACAGAGGTCACACGGTGACCTTTGGGAGAGAGGGGCTTGGTTGGATATTTTTGCCTCGTTCACGGACACCGGGGACAGCTTTCCACAAACTGAAGTTAGGGCTGGAACAGAGGCTTTGTGGACTGAATGTCTGTGATTACCACATTGTGAGAGAGAGCATTCATCTTCCAGGGGAGGTGGTAACGGAGTGGTTATGTCATTTGACTAGTAATCCAGAGGCCCGGGCAAATTTCTGAGGGACACAGGTTCAAATCCCCCCACGGCAGCTGGTGGAATTTAAATTCAATAAATAAAATCTGGAATTGAAAGCTTGACTCAATAAGGGAAGGAAATCTGCCATCGTTACTTGGTCTGGCCTACATGTGACACAGCAGTATGGTTCAAGCTACTCAGTTTAAGGGCAATTAGGGATGACCTTGCCAGCGATGCCCATATCCTGTGAAAGATTTTTTTAAAAACAGCACCATCCAAACCAGTGATCCTTACTACCGCGAAGGAGAAGGCGGATGGGAACACCATCACCTCCCCCCAGACCACTCACCATCTGACTGGGTCCAAATCCTGCAGCTCCCTCTCTAACAGCACTGTGCTTTCCACAGCAACTCATCACCACCTTTAAGGGGTGGGCAATAACCTAGCCACGAAGCCCACATCCTGTGAAAACTTAAATTAAAAATAAAATTTGCTGCTGGGAGTCTCGTTACACTGGCTTCATTGACATTAAGTGACTCGGTATATTGTACAAAGGCTGGAGGAGGAGGTCTCTGAGCAACCTCTGCAATAACTTGTCAAGTCCTGTCTTTTGCTTATGACTACACGTCGTGACAATAAACCAGACCCTATTCTCACCCCCCACCCTGTCCCTCTCTCTCCAGGAGAACAACATCTTGTTCTATGAATGCAGCGCCTGTACTGGTCACAACATTAACACTCCCATGGTGCACCTGGCAAGGTGAGTGAGGAATTGTGGGAAATGTTATTGTTGATTGGCGTTATTTTTCTGTTTTTTGTTGGTTGTTTATCTGAGTGCTTGCCCAGGGCTGTCTGCTCTATTCACTGCCATCTCTCCACGTCCCTTTACAGGTCACTCAGACACCAGGAGGAGAAGATTAAAAAGACGGTGGAGATAGTGGAACAGCCTGCAAAGAAGGGGAGATGCTGCACGTAGCCCCATCATACCTCCCTGTCACAGCATATTGTCCTACTAGCCTGCCTTTCACTGCGTACCATCTCGCCATACCGTCCCCTCAGACTCTTGCCCCTCAGGAATATCCTGCCAAAACGGAGTTTATTTAGAGTCTAAACATCATCTATGCAATCATCAAACTAGGCGATGGCCTAGTGGTATTATCGCTAGACTCTTAATCCAGAAACTCAGCTAATGTTCTGGGTTTGAATCCCGTCACGGCAAATGGTGGAATTTGAATTCAATAAAAAATATCTGGAATTAAGAATCTACTGATGATGACGAAACCATTGTCGATTGTCGGAAAAACCCATCTGGTTCACTAATGTCCTTTAGGGATGGAAATCTGCCGTCCTGACCCGGTCTGGCCTCCATGTGACTCCAGAGCCACAGCAATGTGGTTGACTCTCAACTGCCCTGTGAAACAGCTGAGCGAGACACTCAGTTCAACGGCAACTTGGGATGGGCAACAAATGCTGGCCAGCCAGCGACACCCATGTCCCATGAATAAATTTTAAAAATGCAGAGTTATTTGCAGTTCAGTATTACAGAGAATACACTGAGAGTAAGCACAGTGTAAATAGTAACCTCCTGTGTGTATCCAGCCTGTCGGCAGCTTTTGCCTCGTATGGGACATGGATGTTAATACATCAAAAAAATATAATTGTGGAATTTTCCCAAAAATAACCAAGTGTGACTGGTGAGGTTACTGTACCGGTACCTTGGGCACTGCAATCCTCCCAGACACATTTTTTTTGGAGAGTTGGGAGTTTTGCGCTGGTGTGGGATGGGGGTAAACACGCCGATGAAACCATTTTCGAACGCTCGGGGGCCATTTTGGAAGGGCGCCGCAATCTCTCAGTTCACTGGCAGAACCCCTCCCTCCCCTGCGGACATCGGGACCCCCCACCTCATGGATGGCATGCTCCCCCCACCCTCTGCCCAACACGGGTCACCGGCATCGGGGCCCTCCCGATGGATCCCCCTGCCTGACCCCCGATATGCCCCCATCATGATCTCTGATATCTGACATGATCCATCCCTGCCCCCCCCCCCCCCCCCCATCATCGTCCCACTCAGGCCCCACCTCCTTAGCACTGCCCCAGCACACTGGGCGGTGCAAGACTGGCACTGCAAGGGCATCCAGTGAGCACTGCCAGGTAGGCATTGCCCAGTGAGCACCACCAGGCCATGTCCTGGCTACCTGGGGGCTTGACTGGTCTCCGAGCCCCCTGGTGTGGCCATCGTGCCAGGCCTCCGCTAGTGGAGACCAGTAGTGATTCTCGGGCTGTTTGGCGCTGGGCGCAAAATGGTTTTTAGGCTCACACGCTATTCTGCGGGATCAGTGCGATCCGTGCCAGGTGCGGGAAGGTCGGAGAATCGCCCCTCTTTGCGTGGAGACATTCAAAGGGTCAGTGTTGGCAGCCATTCACTAGAAACTTCTTCCAGAGGGAGTCCAGGAATTTCAAGCTCTGGAATTAAAATGGCCTCAACATCAGGATGGTTTTAAAAGTAAATCTATTTGTGCTGATGGCGTGTGTCACTCACAGGATTGTACTTAACGGCAGGTTGCCTGATTCCTTGTTTAGCCAATAGTGTACAGATTGGAGCTGGGGGGAAGGTCCTGAGGCACAGTATCCGGCAGTGCTGACTGCCCATCCCTGGCTGTTTTTACAATGGGATTCTAATCATGGAACACTCTCTCTGCCCCAGACTCTCCCTGGTTGATATAAACAATACCCACAGGGTAAGAACAGGGGATTTCTCCCCAGTGCCCTGGCCAGTATTTGCCCTGATGTGGAGATGCCGGCGTTGGACTGGGGTAAGCACAGTAAGAAGTCTCACAACACCAGGTTAAAGTCCAACAGGTTTATTTGGTAGCAAATACCATAAGCTTTCAGAGCACCGCTCCTTCGTCAGATGGAGTGGATATCTGTTCTCAAACAGTGCAAACAGACACAGAAATCAAATTACAGAATACTGATTAGAATGCAAATCTCTACAGCCAGCCAGGTCTTAAAGGTACAGATAATGTGGGTGGAGGGAACATTAAACACAGGTTAGAGAGATGTGTATTGTCTCCAGACAGAACAGCTAGTGAGATTCTGCAAGATCAGGGGGAAAACTGTGGGGGTTACTGATAATGTGACATAAATCCACCATCCCGGTTTAGGCCGTCCTCATGTGTGCGGAACTTGGCTATCAGTTTACTCAGCGACTCTGCGCTGTCGTGTGTCGTGAAGGCCGCCTTGGAGAATGCTTACCTGAAGATCCAAGGCTGAATGCCCGTGACTGCTGAAGTGCTCCCCCACAGGAAGAGAACAGTCTTGCCTGGTGATTGTCGAGCGGTGTTCATTCTGTACCTTTAAGACCTGGCTGGCTGTAGAGATTTGCATTCTAATCAGTATTCTGTAATTTGATTTCTGTGTCTGTTTGCACTGTTTGAGAACAGATATCCACTCCATCTGACGAAGGAGCTGTGCTCCGAAAGCTTATGGTATTTGCTACCAAATAAACCTGTTGGACTTTAACCTGGTGTTGTGAGACTTCTTACAGTATTTGCCCCCCCAGCTAACATGGACTCTTTCAGTTGGCCACTTCAGCTACCCTAGGGCTCACAGTCCTCCAGGAACCTGGCACAGAGAAACCGAGTTCAAATCTCACCAGCAACATTTTAATAGAATGCGTTTTTAAAATCTGGAACTATAACCAGTTTGTTATTTGGGCGATGTAAAGATGTGATTGTGGCCTGGTGAGATTCTGTTCTGAGCCCTCTGTGCACAGGCCGCATCTTTTTACACACTTTTTTACTCTTTCCAATTCTGTTTCTTTGGTAAATCTGGATGTTTGTTCGTTTGAAAAAATTTCACAGCAATAAAAAATATCTTTAAACAATTCTGCCGACTGCTCCTTCTCCACGGCGGGTATTTCACTCAGGGACATAACGCCTCAGCTTGGGAAAGCTGCTCAGAGATGATGTTGTTTGAACACGTGGACGCAGACATATTGGCCCAGGGATCATCAGGACCATGTGACCATCCTGACAGGCTGAAGATAGAAGCTCATCTTCCAGTGGCCCAGTTGGAGCTGGTACCAGTATCAGGGATATTTCAGATATATGTTGACATTATCCATGATCCAGGCTAAAAACATTCCAGCCTCTGCCGCACCTTCCCATGGGGCTGGCTTTCTATCCTCTCTGTGACCCACCTCCAGATTCATGCTGCATTGCTGAGGACTCTGGGAGACATGAGCTCCCAGCTCTGGGAGAGACCACCCCAGTGTAGAGAGAGAGAGACCACCCTCAGTGCAGAGAGAGAGAGCGATCACCCCCAGTGCAGACAGAGAGAGAGAGAGACCATCCCCGTGCAAAGAGAGAGAGAGACAGACAGACAGACAGATAACCCCTAGTGCAGATAGAGAGGGCGGGACCACCCCCAGCACCCAGTGAAGAGAGAGCGAGAACACCCCAACTGCAAAGAAAGACCCCCAGCACCCGGTGCAAAGAGAGTCCATCCCCAGCACGCAGTGCAGATACAGACCACCCCCCAGTGCAGGGAGAGAGAGAGAAACCACCCCCAGTGCAGTTAGAGAGAGAGACCACCTCAAGTCCAAAGAGAGAGACAGAGACCACCCCCAGTGCAGAGAGAAAGACCACTTGCAGTGCAGAGAAAGAGAGACCACCCCCCGTGCAGAGAGAGAGAGACAGGCAACCCCCAGCATTCTGTGCAGAGAGTCCATCCCCAGCAACCAGTGCAGAGGGAGAGACCACCCCCAGAGCAGAGAGAGAGAGACCACCCGCAGTGCAGAGGGAGAGACTACCCCCAGAGCAGAGAGAGAGAGACCACCCCCAGAGCAAAGAGAGAGAGACCACCCGCAGTGCAGAGAGAGAGAGACCACCCGCAGTGCAGAGGGAGAGACTACCCCCAGAGCAGAGAGAGAGACCACCCCCAGAGCAAAGAGAGAGAGACCACCCGCAGTGCAGAGAGAGAGAGAGACCACCCGCAGTGCAGAGAGAGAGAGACCACCCGCAGTGCAGAGAGAGACCACCCCCAGAGCAGAGAGAGAGAGACCACCCCCAGAGCAAAGAGAGAGAGAGACCACCCGTAGTGCAGAGAGAGAGAGAGACCACCCGTAGTGCAGAGAGAGAGAGAGACTACCCTCAGTACAGAGAGAGAGACCACGGTCCCTCTCTGCTTCAAGAAGATGACCATCATCCCGGTACCTAAGAAAAACCAAGCAGCATGCCTTAATGACTATCGGCCGGTGGCTCTGACATCCATCATTATGAAGTGCTTCGAAAGGTTAGTCATGGCACGAATCAATTCCAGCCTCTCGGACGACCTGGATCTACTACAGTTTGCCTACCGCTGCAACAGGTCCACAGCAGATGCTATCTCCCTGGCCCTGCACTCAACCCTGGAACACCTAGATAACAAGGACACCTATGTGTGGTGAACCATCGTTGGTTCCCACTGGATAGTGCTGAGCCAGGGGCTGGCCAGTACTACAAGGATGTACATATGTTACTGTTGGATTGTGCTATTGTTGCTGTTGGGTTAGGGTGGGGTTGTTACACCTTTGTACTGTAGTGTTGTGGCACATCCCAGTCGGGCTCCGCCTCCTGGGAGAGGTATAAGAGTCCCTGCTCTGGCCGGGACCCCTTCAGTCTGGGATAGTGTATATAAGTTCTGGCAGCTTCATTACAGTAAATAAAAGCCTTCATTTACTGAGCTTCAAGCCTCGTGTCTGAATAGCGCATCAATTTTATTTACTGTCGTTAAACTCTCGTCGAAAAAAAAAGAGAGAGAGTATGGAGCAAATTCTGAAGCCGGAACGCCTTATGCTAGATCCACGTGCGGTGGGCGCTTCTAACACCTTCGACCACTGGCTGAAGTGTTTCGAAGACTACCTGGCAGCCTCCGCAGTGGTCACCACAGATGATGACAGACTCCGGATCCTCCATGCGAGGGTAAGCGACACTGTCTACCTCGCGATCCGTGTGGCCACTAATTACCCTAAGGCCCTCGAGCTTCTAAAGAAGTGCTATACCAAACCACCTAACGAGATACACGCTCGTTACCTCCTAGCCACTCGACGACGGCAGTCTGGCGAAACGATGGAGGACTATGCCAATGAGCTCCTACAGCTAGCCAGGGGCTGTGACTGCAAAGCTGTGTTGGCTGAGCAGAGCATGTACGACCTCGCCCGAGATGCGTTTGTGGCCGGGGTCGGATCGTCGTACATTCGACTTAAACTGTTGGAGAAGGGTAACCTTAATCTTACCCAGGCCATCGAGTTAGCAGAGATGCTCGAGTCGGCTTCAAAGAGCTTAGTTTTATATCCGGAGGACCACGTGGAGACAACGTGGCAGGAGCAGTCGCAAATCCCTCCTCGTCCCTCGGGTTCGAAATGCTGTGTAATGGCGTGCTCCCATTCGGGCCAGACGACGGCTGCAGCCCCGTGCGGCCCGCGGTGCTACTTCTGTGGAGGAGCGAAGCATACCCGGCAAAAGTGTCCCGCTAAAGCTGTATTGTGCACCGCATGCGGTAAAAAAGGGCATTACGCCTGTAGCCTCTCGACGCTGAAGATCACCACACCCTCCTTGTTCCAGAATCTGGTACCAGGCTGCAAGCCCATCGCAACAAAAAGTAGGCGTTGCAGCGCTGAGGATCGGATCTTCATTAGATCTGAGGTTCAGCGGCTCCTCAAAGAAAGGATCATACAACCCAGTGTCAGTCCGTGGAGAGCGCAGGTCGTGGTGGTCAAGAGCGGGAACAAACCCCGGATGGTCATTGACTACAGTCAGACCATTAACCGATATACGCAGCTGGATGCGTATCCCCTCCCGCGCATATCTGATATGGTCAATCAGATTGCGCAGTACCGGGTGTTCTCCACCATAGACCTCAAGTCTGCCTACCACCAACTCCCCATTCGCCCAGAGGACCGACAATACATGGCTTTTGAGGCGGATGGTCGCTTGTATCATTTTCTCAGGGTTCCCTTTGGTGTCACCAATGGGGTCTCGGTCTTCCAGCGTGCTATGGACCGAATGGTGGACCAGAACGGGCTGTGGGCTACCTTCCCGTACCTGGATAATGTCACCATCTGCGGCCATGACCAGCAGGACCACGACACAAACCTCCTGAACTTCTTACGCACTGCATCTCGCCTGAACTTGACCTACAACAGGGAGAAGTGTGTGTTTCGTACGCGCCGTTTAGCCATCCCAGGATACGTGGTGGAAAACGGGGTCATTGGCCCTGATCCAGACCGTATGCGCCCCCTTGCTGAACTTCCCTTACCGACTAGTGCAAAAGCACTGAGAAGATGCTTAGGCTTCTTCTCTTATTATGCGCAGTGGGTTCCCAACTACGCGGACAAAGCCCGTCCGCTCATTAAGTCCACGACTTTTCCCCTAACGCCAGAGGCCCGATTGGCCTTCGATAAATTGAAAACCGACATCGCGAAAGCTACGATGCATGCGGTAGATGAGTCCATCCCCTTTCAGGTGGAGAGCGATGCATCTGATTTTGCCCTGGCCGCCACACTTAACCAGGCGGGCAGGCCCGTCGCATTTTTTTCCCGCACCCTCCAAGGCCCCGAAATTCGGCATTCAGCGGTGGAAAAGGAGGCCCAGGCCATTGTGGAGGCCGTCAGACATTGGCGCCATTACTTGGCGGTCCGTGGCGTTCATGTTTAACAACACGCAGAGGGGCAAGATCAAGAATGACAAGATCTTGCGGTGGAGAATTGAACTCTCCACCTATAACTACGATATCATGTATCGTCCAGGGAAACTCAATGAGCCCTCGGATGCCCTCTCGCGTGGAACATGCGCTAGTATTCAGGAGGACCGTTTGCACGCCCTCCATAATGATCTGTGCCATCCTGGGGTCACTCGGCTCTACCACTTTGTAAAAGCCCGCAACCTGCCTTACTCGGTGGAGGACGTCAGGTCGGTGACAAGGAGCTGTCGGATTTGCGCGGAATGCAAACCGCACTTTTACCGACCTGACCGGGCACATTTGGTCAAGGCCACTCGTCCCTTCGAGAGACTGAGTGTTGATTTTAAGGGCCCCCTTCCCTCAACAGATTGGAACGTGTACTTCCTCAATATCATTGACGAGTACTCTCGGTTCCCTTTTGTTGTTCCCTGTTCTGATACATCCGCTGCCACGGTTATCAAGGCATTCCGTGATCTCTTTACCCTGTTCGGGTACCCTGGCTACATCTATAGCGACAGGGGCTCGTCGTTCATGAGCGATGACTTGAGGCAATTCCTGCTCTCATACGGGATTGCCTCTAGTAGGACCATGAGCTACAACCCTAGGGGTAACGGACAGGTGGAACGTGAGAATGCTACAGTCTGGAAGGCTGTCTTACTGGCGTTGAAGTCAAAAGGTCTTCCAGTCTCCCGTTGGCAAGAGGTGCTCCCTGACGCGCTCCATTCTATTCGCTCCCTCCTGTGTACGGCAACCAATGCTACTCCCCACGAGAGGATGTTCTCATTCCCTCGGAAGTCTTCCTCGGGGACCTCATTACCGTCTTGGTTGACGTATTCAGGACCCGTCCTCCTGCGGCAACATGTAAGGGCCCGCAAGTCCGACCCGTTGGTCGAACAGGTCCATCTCCTCCACACCAACCCTCAGTATGCCTATGTGGCATACCCTGACGGGCGAGAGGACACGGTCTCGATCCGAGACCTGGCGCCAGCAACCCCTGTCGCTCCCATACCCCCAGTAACAAACCCATTATCTCTTATTTCTTCCCCGGACACGGCGCGGGCAGCATCGGGACCATTGCTTAACCATTTTACTCCCATGTACAGCTTGCCTGAGCCCAGAAGATGGTCACCACTGCAGGGCGTGTCAGGATCCCCTGGACTACCGTCACCTCAGGGTCAACCAGCCTGTGAGTCCGTGGAAGAACAGCTGGACGCCGTTTTGGGGAGAGCACCGCCGCAAGTGCCTGCTCCGGTGTCGCTGCCGGTATTGAGGAGGTCACAACGATGGTGCGGTCCCCCTGACCGTCTGAACTTATAGACTGCTGACATTTATTCTGTTTTTTTGTACCCCGCCGGCCTTTGTTCTCAAAGGAGGGGTGAATGTGGTGAACCATCGTTGGTTCCCACTGGATAGTACTGAGCCAGCGGCTGGCCAGTACTACAAGGATGTACATATGTTACTGTTGGATTGTGCTATTGTTGCTGTTGGGTTAGGGTGGGGTTGTTACACCTATGTTTGTTACTGTTGTGGCACATCCCAGTCGGGCTCCGCCTCCTGGGAGAGGTATAAGAGTCCCTGCTCTGGCCGGGACCCCTTCAGTCTGGGATAGTGTATATAAGTTCTGGTAGCTTCATTAACAGTAAATAAAAGCCTTCATTTACTGAGCTTCAAGCCTCGTGTCTGAATAGCGCATCACTATGTCAGACTCCTATTTATTGACTATAGCTCAGCCTTCAACACTATTATTCCCACGAAACTCATTTCCAAACTCTATGGCCTGGGCCTCGGCACCTCCCTCTGCGACTGGATCCTGAACTTCCTAACTCACAGACCACAATCAGTAAGGATAGGCAACAACACCTCCTCCACGATCATCCTCAACACCGGTGCCTCACAAGGCTGTATTCTCAGCCCCCTACTATACTCCTTATACACCTATGACTGTGTGGCCAAATTCCCCTCCAATTCGATTTTCACGTTTGCTGACGACACCACCACAGTGGGTCGGATCTCAAACAATGACGAGACAGAGTAGAGGAATGAGATAGAGAATCTGGTGAACTGGTGCAGCAACAATAATCTCTCCCTCAATGTCAACAAAACGAAGGAGATTATCATCGACCTCAGGAAGCATAAAGGAGAACATGCCACTGTCTGCATCAACGGGGATGAAGTAGAAAGGGTCGAGAGCTTCAAGTTTTTTTGTTGTCCAGATCTTTCAATAACCTGTCCTGGTCCCCCCATGCTGACACTATAGTTAAGAAAGCCCACCAAGCCCTCTAGTTTCTCAGAAGACTAAGGAAATTTGGCATGCCAGCTACAACTCTCACCAACTTTTACAGATGCAACAGAAAAAGCATTCTTTCTGGTTGCATCACAGCTTGGTATGGCCCCTGCTCTGCCCAAGACCGCAAGGAATTACAAAAGGTCATTAATATAGCCCAATCCATCACGCAAACCAGCCTCCCATCCATTTCCCGCTGCCTCAGCAAAGCAGCCAGCATAATTAAGGACCCCACACACCCCGGACATTCTCTCTTCCACCTTCCTCCTTTGGGAAAAAGATACAAAAGTCTGAGGTCACGTACCAACCGACTCAAGAACAGCTTCTTCTCTGCTGCCATCAGACTTTTGAATGGACATGCCTTGCATTAAGTTGAACTTTCTCTACACCCTAGCTATGAGTGTAACACTACATTCTGCATTCTCTCGCTTCCTTTTCTATGAACGGTATGCTTTGTCTGTATAGCGCGCAAGAAACAATACTTATCACTCTATGTTAATACATGTGACAATAAATCAAATCAAACCCCCCAAGCAGAAAGGGAGACCACCCCAGTGCAGAGAGAGGCCTCCCCCAACACCCAGTGCAGAGAGACCACCCCCAGCATAGAGAGAAATAGACCACCCCCCAGAGCAAGAGAGAGAGAAAGACAGAGACCACTCACAGTGCAGAGAGAGAGAGAGACCACCCCCAGAGCAGAGAGACCACCCCAGTGCAGAGAGACCACCCCAGTGCAGAGAGACCACCCCAGTGCAGAGAGAGAGAGAGACCACTCCCAGCGCAGAGAGAGGGGCCACTCCCAGCACAGAGAGTGGCCCTCAATGTAGAATCTATCTTCTTGTCTCTGAAGTATCCTTCAGGATACAATCCTTCTTGCGATGATTGTTCTCTTCGAGTTATCGCTGCCAAACAAAGAACTCACATGTCTTTTATCCACAATTTTCCACTTGTTTCCGGAAGACTTTCTATCATCCAGCCAACTGTGCTACCAGAAACTGATCACATGACTCGGACATCCAGTGAAATTACTTTTGACGCCATGATGCTTAACTCATTTGTTTTGGTTAATGTAAACTATTTCCTTGATCGGACCAACACAGGAAGCTTCAGATCACAGCTCCCAGACCAGAGCCTCTTTATGACCTGCATCTGGTTTTAATCTATAAGTTGACCAAATTCCTAGCATGCTTCACTCTCAGCCAGAATGGCCATTTTAAAGCCACTATTGCCATTATTGTTGTTAAATTATTGTTGTAGCCGTTCTTTCTCCATCCACATTCCCTCCTTTTGATCCTGGGGCGTATAGCGAAATGACCAAACTCTTTTCCAAGCAGGTAGTATCAAAGTCCAGCTAAACTAACTATTAACATGTTACAAACGTTATATTTACAATTAACAGAATTTTTGTTTTGTAACAACATTTCCATACGCAACTGTTATGTTAGTTTTACTTTCTAACTTACAAATTGAACAGTAAGCAGTATCAACAGGAGGACTTTGAATAGTGTGGAGGAGCAGAGGGATCTAGGTGTATGTGTGCATAGATCCCTGAAAGTTGGGAATCAAGTAGATAAGGTTGTTAAGAAGGCATATGGTGTCTTGGCGTTTATTGGTAGGGGGATTGAATTTAGGAGTCGTAGCGTTATGTTGCAACTGTACACGACTCTGGTGCGGCCGCACTTGGAGTACTGTGTGCAGTTCTGGTCCCCACATTACAGGAAGGATGTGGAGGCTTTGGAGAGGGTGCAGAGGAGGTTTACCAGGATGTTGCCTGGTATGGAGGGGAGATCCTATGAGGAGAGGCTGAGGGATTTGGGATTGTTTTCGCTGGAAAGGCGGCGGCTAAGAGGGGATCTTATTGAAACATATAAGATGATTAGAGGTTTAGATAGGGTGGATAGTGATAGCCTTTTTCCTCTGATGGAGAAATCCAGCACGAGGGGGCATGGCTTTAAATTGAGGGGGGGTAGTTATAGAACCGATGTCAGGGGTAGGTTCTTTACCCAGAGGGTGGTGAGGGATTGGAATGCCCTGCCAGCATCAGTAGTAAATGCGCCTAGTTTGGGGGCGTTTAAGAGATCCGTAGATAGGTTCATGGACGAAAAGAAATTGGTTTAGGTTGGAGGGTCACAGTTTTTTTTTTAACTGGTCGGTGCAACATCGTGGGCCGAAGGGCCTGTTCTGCGCTGTAATGTTCTATGTTCTATGTTCTATGTTCAACTTTGGTAATGTCTGGGTGCTTAACTTTCACTGTACAATTCAAATTGTCTTAACCCACCTGGTTAGTGTTTGAAATTTAATGTCCAGATTTGAGAAATTAACAGTCAACCGTGAACACTCCTGCACTGTAAGCAGTTTCTATATCATTAATGAATTCCCTCCTCCAATGACCTTCTGAATCACTAAACCATTCTTGCTCCTCATTTGTCACTTCTTGATTTAACAACCTCTGTGTTAAATAAAAATATAACTCCCGAAGTTGAGAGGGATACCAATCAGGTAAATATATATATAATTTTTTGTTTATATCCAATTCAATCCAATCAAAGTCCAATTCAAAGTCTCAGCAAGTGAGACATTCCTGATCCAAGCTGTCAAGACGGGCCTCTCACCTCCTGTCTTGGGCTTGATCTACATGATCCAAGCCGATTGGAGCAGGCATTGCACCTTCTCCAGGGCTTGATCTCATTTGCATCTTAGCCAAAAGGCCGATATGCCGCTTTAAAAAATTGCTTCAAATGAATCCTTAATGTAACCTCATGACTTCAACCAAGTGCAGCATGTCAATACTACACATGATCTGAGCCAAAAGGCCGAGAAGCGATTGATCCAGTGAAATCCAATACAACTGGCACCAATTGATAGGAAATATTGTCATATAAAATCTTGTTCAAATTTGTAATGATTACACCATTTTAGGTTCAGAGTTATGCACAGGACAATGATAAATCATTGGTACAGATGCAAAAGAAATGCATCCAATTAAATTTGGATTTTAGGAGGCTTATGTACCAAAAGTACTGAAGAGATAGGTTTAACTCTCCAATGTATTGGGCATATAAAATTGATCCAAATGCAAAATAAACACTTTTTAATCACAATTACCATTTTACATCTAAATTTCCACAGTCACAGCTCAAAATCTGTCTCCCATTAGCATGCACATGCTGTTCTTTAATTACTCAATTAACTCAATGCACCCAAAGTACAAGTAAGAAGTAATTGAAATGATTTTCTACCAGTTTAACAAATTGTGGAGGAAACTCCTCCATCATTTCATCTACTTTTAGCAAAATTTTGTTTATGAATAACATGATTTGCACAAATGGTTTATTTGTTCCTCTTCTAAGCATTTTAACTCCTGTAACCCCAGATAACTAAATACTAGGAAAAATCCTGTCATCTGTTGTAACGCCGTTGTCACTCTGCCGAGCCCTTAACTTTTCACAGGAAATTAACTCCCAATTAATTAGCATTTAGGTACAATTAATCAAATACTTTACACGTGAGCACGTGCATTACCTTAGATAACACTCATTCAATACAGGAATCTCACAAAACAAATGGTACCCATATTCAAATGGTAACATCATGATCTATGAATATGCTTCAATTCATCCTCTTTGAAATGTAAAACCCATACAGACTCTCTTTCCATTATCCTTCATCTGTCAAAAATTAAAATTTATTTACCCCTTTAGATTTTCAGTGACTTCCCATTTATAGGAGTTGGCTATTTTATGCACTCAATTTATTCAGTCAATTAAATGTCAGAAACTGTAACAATTAAGTCTAACCAATCACTTTAATTCAAAAGGCAACTATAAGAAAATCTGAATGAGCCAAACTCTTCAGGTCTCAATTATCACGAGGTTGTGATAGACAATCTTGAACCTGCTGGACTTGTTACTCATGATGTGGAGATGCCGGCATTGGACTGGGATAAGCACATTGTGGTACCAAATAAACCTGTTGGACTTTAACCTGGTGTTGTGAGACTTCTTACTGGACTTGTTACTCACCAGCCAACTAGAACATAGAACATAGAACATAGAAAGCCACAGCACAAACAGGCCCTTCGGCCCACAAGTTGCGCCGATCACATCCCCACCTCTAGGCCTATCTATAGCCCTCAATCCCATTAAATCCCATGTACTCATCCAGAAGTCTCTTAAAAGACCCCAACGAGTTTGCCTCCACCACCACCGACGTCAGCCGATTCCACTCACCCACCACCCTCTGAGTGAAAAACTTACCCCTGACTACTTGAAATAAAACACAAAAAATGCACTCGGCTTGGAGCCAAATGAGTTAATTTGGTCTCAAAATCTCTGTCAAATTAAAAACAAAACAACAGTAAAATTCATCATCTCCAATGTATATAAAATTTTAATTGCAAAATTAGGAACAGAAGATGGTGAAATCTCTGCCAGTTAAAAGAAACACAAGAATTAAAACACATTCCAATGTGATGGTGTCACAATCTCTTCATGATCAAGACAAAGGAAAGAGCACACATGGGATTGAGGGTGATTTAGTGGTTTGGATCAGGAATTGGTTAGCTGTAAGAAAACAGAGGGTCGTGGTTGATGGGAAATATTCATCCTGGAGTTCAGTTACAAGGATCTGTTTTGGGGCCACTGCTGTTTGTCATTTTTATTAATGACCTGGATGAGGGCGTGGAAGGATGGAGTAGTAAATTTGCGGATGACACTAAAGTCGGTGGAGTTGTAGACAGTGCGGAGGGAAGTGGCAGGTTACAGAGGGACATAGATAAGCTGAGCTGGGCTGAGAGGTGGCAAATGGAGTTTAATGTGGAAATGTGTGAGGTGATTCACTTTGGAAGGAGTAACAGGAATACAGAGTACTGGGCTAATGGTAAGATACTTGGTAGTGTGGATGAACAGAGGGATCTGGGTGTCCATGTGCATAGATCCCTGAAAGTTGGCACCCAGGTTGATAGGGTTGTTAAGAAGGCGTACGGTGTGTTAGCTTTTATTGGTAGAGGGATTGAGTTTCGGAGCCAGGAGGTCATGCTGCAACTGTACAAAACTCTGGTGCGGCCGCATTTGGAGTATTGTGTACAGTTCCGGTCGCCGCATTATAGGAAAGATGTGGAAGTGTTGGAAAGGGTGCAGAGGAGATTTACCAGGATGTTGCCTGGTATGGTGGGAAAATCGTATGAGGAAAGGCTGAGGAGCTTGAGGTTGTTTTCGTTAGAGAGAAGAAGGTTAAGAGGTGACTTAATAGAGGCATACAAGATGATCAGAGGATTAGATAGGGTGGATAGTGAGAGCCTTTTTCCTCGGATGGTGATGGCTAGCACGAGGGGACATGGCTTTAAATTGAGGGGTGATAGATATAGGACAGATGTTAGAGGTAGGTTCTTTACTCAGAGAGTGGTAAGGGCGTGGAATGCCCTGCCTGCAGCAGTAGTGGACTCGTCAACATTAAGAGCATTCAGATGGTTATTGGATAAACATATGGATGATATTGGAACAGTGTAGGTTAGAGGGGCTTTAGATTGGTTCCACTGGTCGGCGCAACATCGAGGGCCGAAGGGCCTGTACTGCACTGTAATGTTCTATGTTCTATGTTCACACGGTTCCCTCCAAGCTTTAAATCCTTTCTCAGCACAATTTGAACCCAGGATTATTCAAAACTCAAATTGGTTATTTCAGACTCTAATTTATGTACTTTGATTTTGAAATTTCAATTTACTTAACAAAGAATTGTTCTTAAAGTATCTTTCCACATATATATATTATATATGTATTTATATCCTATATCTCTTAAGCACTCCCATGGCCATTGATTATACTTGAGATTAAAGAATCTAAAAAAATCTTGTTCAATTTAATTCAATCCAATCCCATTTGATTTTAAACTCTGTATCAAACCCAGTATCGTAAAATTACAATTAGAGGAAGAACATTAAAACATTAAAGCAAACAACAACAAAAACATCTACACAACCATTTTATTACACACACACACACACACACACAGACACACACACACACACACACACACAGACAGAGATGGAAGCTTCCAGCATTCATTCCACAGCATTTTCTCTTTCATTCAAATTCAACATTTTAAACTGGGATGAAAATAAAACATAAAGAAAATAAAGACAATAGATTAAGACAGTCACCTTCATTCTTCTTTCTTCCAAACTGTAATCAAACTCAAAAACAAAAGTAAATTCAAGAAATCTTAATCTTAAATTTTAACAGTTTTAATACTTTCTCAGCTCCTTTGAAGCTAAATCAAAATGTAAAGCATTGCATTTATTGCCCGCAATAAATACTCCACAAGAACAAAGCAATAGCTTTAACAACTCCTGCTCTCAATCTCATGCACCAACAACCACCTACATTCAATAAGCAACCAGGCCACACAAACGAAAAATACAAAAATTACTCAAATTATCAGCTCAACCTCAGATTTTCTCTAATCAATTTTTTTCATCTTGCCAATTAATTTACAATATTGCCCTAGTAAGGTGAGAGAACATAGTTCCCTTCTCACAATTCTGTACCACCACTCTGCACACTCCTGCCCAAATTTAAAAAAAGGATCCCTTGGCGTTCTTTGTGATGTTAGCGAAGGTTTAAGCTCCTTACCCGATGACGCGCATCAATTGGACACGAGGCTCAAAGCTTCGGTAACAGAAGGCTTTTATTAACTAACAATGGAACTATCAGAACTTTAACACACTATCCCAGACTGAAGGGGTCCCGTCCAAGCAGGAACCACAGGTGTATCAATCCCACCCTAGCCCAACAACAACATTAGTACAATCCCACAGTAACCTATATACATTCCCATAGTGCTGGCCAGCCCTGGCCCAGTACTATCCAGTGGGAACCAACGATGGTTCACCACATTCACCCCTCCTTTGAGAACAAAGGCCGGCGGAGTACAAAAACAGACTAAAATGTCAACAGATTATAAGTTCAGACGGTCTGGAGGACCGCACCATCGTTGTGACCTCCTCAATACCGGCGGTGACACCGGAGTAGGCACTTGCGGTGGCGTTCTCCCCAAAACGGCGTCCAGCTGTTCTTCCACGGACTCACAGGCCGGTTGACCCTGATGAAACGGTAGTGCAGGGGATCCTGACACATTCTGTGGTGGCGACGATCTTCGGGGCTCAGGCAAGCTGTGCATTGGAGTAAAACTGTTAAGCACTGGTCCCGATGCTGTCCGCGCCACGTCCGGGGGAGAAATAAGGGATAAGGGATTCGTCACTGGGGGTATGGGAGCGACAGGAGTTGCTACGTCCCCTGCGGGCGCCAGGTCTCGGATCGAGACTGTGTCCTCTCGCCCGTCAGGATATGCCACATAGGCATACTGAGGGTTGGCGTGGAGGAGGTGGACCTGTTCGACCAAGGGGTCGGACTTGCGGGCCCTTACATGTCGCCGCAGGAGGACGGGTCCTGGGTACGTCAACCAGGCTGGTAAAGATATCCCCGAGGACGACTTCCGAGGGAATGAGAACATCCTCTCGTGGGGAGTAGCATTGGTTGCCGTACACAGGAGGGAGCGAATGGAGTGAAGCGCATCAGGGAGGACCTCCTGCCAACGGGAGACTGGAAGGCCTTTGGACTTCAACGCCAATAGGACAGCCTTCCAGACTGTAGCATTCTCTCGTTCCACCTGTCCATTACCCCTAGGGTTGTAACTCGTGGTCCTACTAGAGGCAATCCCGTATGAGAGCAGGAATTGCCTCAAGTCAGTGCTCATGAACGACGAGCCCCTGTCGCTATGGATATAGCTGGGGTACCCGAACAGGGTAAAAAGATCACGGAATGCCTTGATCACCGTGGCAGCCGATGTGTCCGCGCAGGGGACAACAAACGGGAACCGGGAGTACTCATCTATTATGTTCAGAAAGTACACGTTCCGATCTGTTGAGGGAAGGGGGCCCTTAAAATCCACACTCAGCCTCTCGAAGGGGCGAGTGGCCTTGACCAAATGTGCCCGGTCAGGTCGGTAAAAGTGCGGTTTGCATTCCGCGCAAATCCGACAGCTCCTTGTCACCGACCTGACGTCCTCCACCGAGTAAGGCAGGTTGCAGGCTTTGACAAAGTGGTAGAGCAGAGTGACCCCCTTTTCTAGCAGCTTGAGACGGATGTATGAAGACCCGACCCCGGCCACAAACGCATCTCGGGCGAGGTCATACATGTACTGCTCAGCCGACACAGCTTTGCAGTCACAGCCCCTGGCTAGCTGCAAGAGCTCATTGGCGTAGTCCTCCATGGTTTCGCCCGACTGCCGACGTCGTGTAGCGAGGAGGTAACGAGCGTGGATCTCGTTAGGAGGTTTCGTATAGTGCTTTTTTAGAAGCTCGAGGGCCCTCGGGTAAGTGGTGGCCGCACGGATCGCGAGGTAGACTGTGTCGCTTACCCTCGCATGGAGGACCCGGAGTCTGTCATCATCTGTGGTGACCGCTGCGGAGGCTGCCAGGTAGTCCTCAAAACACTTCAGCCAGTGGTCGAAGGTGTTAGAAGCGCCCACCGCATGTGGATCTAGCGTCAGACGTTCTGGCTTAAGGATTTGCTCCATACTCTCCTTTCTTTTTTTCCTTCCGTCGAGAGTTTAATTTTAGTTCATAAAATTGATGCGCATCAATTGGACACGAGGCTCAAAGCTTCGGTAAAAGAAGGCTTTTATTAACTAACAATGGAACTATCAGAACTTTAACACACTATCCCAGACTGAAGGGGTCCCGTCCGAGCAGGGGGTCTTATACCTCTCCCAGGAGGCGGAGCCCGACTGGGATGTGCCACGACAGTAACAACCACAGGTGTATCAATCCCACCCTAGCCCAACAACAACATTAGTACAATCCCACAGTAACCTATATACATTCCCATAGTGCTGGCCAGCCCTGGCCCAGTACTATCCAGTGGGAACCAACGATGGTTCACCACACCCGACATGGTCTGTTTTAATGGCATACCATTTTCTAATAACGCAAGACTATCCATTGGTGGGGACGGTTAAGTCTGCATTCAGAACTGCATATTGTGGTGGGATTTTTTAAAACATGCATTTCTTTCCAATCAACATCTCCTGATAATTCTGTGCCTTCCACGCAACTAAAAGTCACAGGATTCATCGGACCAGGGGCAAATTCTAAACTTACTGTGGAATTAGGTGCCTCCAGAAAAGGAGGTGGGGGTCCCCAGTCAACGCCATGTGCAAAACTGGCATTGTCTTCCAGATACAATCCACAACCCACTCCATAAACAGCATTTCCCAATTACAGATATCAGCCCTATCGGCATTGACAACTGAGATTTTACTTTATTAATCTCCTGCTGGAACGTAGAATAATCAGAACTTCAATTCACTTCACTAATTTGATATACTTTAAACAGAATCATAGACAATATATTTACCTCATTCTTTTGTTCCAGCTTTTCCCACTTTTCCACATAACTACTCATTTTCTTCTCAACTAACTCTCATAGTTTCTAACTCATCTTTTAAACTTCATTTCCTCTGTTTCTCTTAAAACATCTCTGGCTCACGAATCCCAGACCCGATTAACTTACTGTAGCATTCTCTTCATTTCTCTTGGCTTAGTCCCAGAGGCACGAGAAGTGACTCAAAGAGTACCGCGCCTGCTAATTTACCAATCAGTCCCTCTAAGTCAGTTGGTTTCGAGAGTGCGATGAACATCCCCTCTCAACTTCAGAGTTAGGTATAAGCCTAACTATCCTTCCCCCTTCTTGATCCTCCTTTCCTTACCTTTTCTCCTCCTTTTCTAAATTTCACCTCTGTCCCATCCATTCCCCCCCATCCCCCCCACCAACCTCCCCCCCACCAACCTCCCCCCCAACCTCCCCACCCCCAACCTCCCCACCCCCAACCTCCCCCCCCCCCCCCCCACACCTCTCCCCCTCCACCTCCGCCCCCCCCTCCACCTCACCCTCCCCCAAAAATCTTCATCTCTCACAGTTTACCCTCTGATTTCAGCTTCTCTGCCGTTTGGCCATTCACACCCTTTATTCTCTCTATGGGCTGCCATTAGCAGCCTTTTCCTCTGGTTTCTGTGGCTATGACTCATCTTTCATTCCCTCCCCCTGCAGTATAAATATCTCCCACTCTCTCTGCCTTTTAGCTTTGACAAAGGGTCGTCTGGACTCGAAACGTCAGCTCTTTTCTCTCCTCACAGATGCTGCCAGACCTGCTGAGATTTTCCAACATTTTCTCTTTTGGTTTCAGCTTCCAGCATCCGCAGTAATTTGCTTTTATTAGGTTTTAGCCTTTCCTCATTGTCGACGATGGTGTTCACCCTTCCCCTTGACTAACCTTACTTCAAAATCTCATTTAACTAAGGAAGGAAGACAGGTGCTTAGCTCAGGAACAATGCTCATGCTAAATTAAAATATAATTCCTACTTCCCCCTACGCCTGGCGTATCAGGAATGAGAATCAATCCTCCCCACAATACTACCGAAAGGTAAGTCTTTAATCCTCCTCATGGCGGCTATAGGGTCACCACCTCCCCTCTTTAACTAGTTCTGTCGTTGTTTCGTCACACCCTGAAATCCCTGCATCACTTCTAATCACTTAACAAATAAACTGTTTGATCTCAGGGTAACTGTAGCTGCCTCTTATCGAGCTCCCATCTGGGGTACAATTCCGTTATACAGCTTTAATTTAAATACCTTCCAAGCATTCCAGTTTAATGAGACAAACAAGAACAGTAATTCAATTATTTCTTTATTTAACACTTCTAGTATCAACTCAAACATAAACAGTTGCAACTCATTAACTCTTTACTGAACTTTAACTCTTAAACTGCACTTTAACTTTAACTAAACATCAACTATAACTAAACACCAACTTTAGCCAATTCACTGAGAATAGATACTACCGAGTTTAGGAAAACCTTGGCCAAGAAATATCCTCGATGTAGAATCTATCTTCTTGTCTCTGAAGTATCCTTCAGGGTCCAATCCTTCTTGCGATGGTTGTTTTCTTCGAGTTATCGCTGCCAAGCAAAGAATTCACATGTCTTTTATCCACAATTCTCCACTTGCTTCCGGAACATTCTCTATCATCCAGCCAACTGCGTAACCAGAAACTGATCACACGGCTCAAACATCCAGTGAAATTACTTT